>NC_136004.1:15891811-16131811 GCF_048128805.1 Centroberyx gerrardi
TCTCCGATCATCCAGAACATACACAGCCAGCTGAGGTGTTCGCCTCTCTTCTCCCTGGACAACACCTCTGCAAAGAAGGAGAAAACGATGGGCACAGCGCCCCCTATCCTGCAAGAGCGAGAGAGGAAGGGATAGTCAGTGGGACAGAAACAGACAGAGCCCAAACCAGGACAGAAACTGATCCTGATGAATCCTTACATTTTACATCTTTCACATTTTTGCATTTACTTTTGCATGCTTTGCCTTTGTCACAACTCCAATTTATATCCTTTTTGTGTTTGTGTCCCTGCTAAAAGGCATTCAGTTTTTGGCACACAAAATTAAGTGTTAAATGTCAAAATCCTAAAATTAAAATTCAAGATATTCTAATTGGATATTAAGCAGTCTGTTTCCATCTGCAACATGGAAAGCTTTCAAGGTTTTTTGTTTTGTTTTGTTTTTTTACCTTACAGTAGAATTAACTGAAAGCTCATTGCTAAGGTTATAAATGTGACCAAATAAGCAAAAAAAAAATAAGCAAAAGTAAGCATTTTTTCCTCAGACACAGAACACAGAAAATGTCCTTAGTGCCAAATTGCCAATCCACCATGAATCAGAGGTACAGCCCTTGTCGGCGGTTTGGACAACCTTTTCAATTACTCTGAAGGTCTCTGGGGAGAAGGATGCAGATGCAATTACTAAATGAGCTCTTTAAAGGAACTGTTACACCTGCCAAAGAACAGAACATAATAAATCATCACCTCCACCTTTGTATGTTTCTATGTAGTGGGTAGATGATGTGGCCCTATTGTACTGCCTGACTCTGCTAGCCATAAAGCTTTCATTTGATTAATGTTCATGCATTATACTATAGTAGGCCTATCTGTTTTGTTGTAGTATGTTACTGGACATCAACAGAGTTAATATCTGAATGATATTTCAGACACACAGAAACACTGTATGGTTGTTTTTATATATTTTAAGAGTACATTCAACAAGAACATATTTAAAGTGTTGATTATTTTTGACGTTGGCTAACATATAATACATTCTCTGTTCATTTTTTACTGTTCTGCATTGCTGCAGTAGGAGAAAATTACCTTTGTTTAGCTGGGAAGGAAATTTGATAGACAGATGTTGAGTGTATGTAGTAAAAGAATTAAACACTAGATGACTATCTTTCTATACTGGAGATGAGAGAGGGACGGGTTTAATCATTAAAGGAAATTACTTGTAAACAGCTTTTATATTAACTTGGAAAAACAGGTGTGATGAAAGAGGAATAATATTGTTTCTTCAACAACTTCAACTACATATTCTGTGGCAGCCAAGAAAGGGAATAAACCACTCCCATTAGGAGGCACACAGACCTGTCTACAAGGACTCAGTGTAAATAGATTTTAACTCACTGTGGTTAATCCTCTACCATCATTGATTTAGCACTGGTGCAGACTTTCATTTTGGTTGTATATTACTGGTGTTAACTGGCAACCTGAAAAGATAGATAGTGTTCTTCCAGTTGCTGAGGCAGGCATGCCAGGCTAATGAAAGATAAAGGATCCCTCAAATAAAACAAAAACACTGTCATTACTGTTAAAGGTTTGGTGATTTTGAGCTGCTGCTGTGTACTCTACCATTTGACAGGACTTTCACAAATCATTTAAGCTGATGCCCCAACATCCTCGGTAGCCCCAGAACGACCCCCACATCATCTGACTTACCCGAAGCCCGCGACGAGACGGCAAAGGAGGAAGAGGCCGTATCCCTGGACAAAAGAGGACAGGAAGGCGAAGAAGCCATTCGTGGACATGCAGATGAGGAGGCACTGTCTGCGGCCCACTTTGTCAGACATTCCTCCCCAGAAGAACGCCCCGACCATCATCCCCAAGTACACAACACTGCCTGGAAAGAAAGGGAGAGACAGGTCAGATTTAATACACATTAACTTGCATCTGCATCGGCCTGTACCTGCGTGTTTGTATGGACATACGTGTTTGTATCTGAACGTCTTAAAGAACTACACTACAACGTTTTGGGAGTTTGTCCCATTGGTCGTCTTATCCAATATCTGACAGGATTGGCACCAAAATCATCTCTGTGTCTCCGGTAGATAGTTCTGTCCAGTGCACATGCTAACGCTTTAGCATACAGTATGTTAAGTAAGTGAGAAACTAGTAGTAGCTATAAGGCTGGATGGTTAGTTAATATTAATGGCGTGCGTCTAAACCTGCCAAGCTTTTTTATGGGATTTGGTATAATAGACATAGAATTTGACAAAAAGAATGCACTTCGAATGGTAGAGGATCTCTCTTCTCACAAGACTTTGAGCGTAACTTGTTCTGTTTGCACGGGAAGTTAGCAAAATTAGCCAGACAGCTAATGTTTTTGCACTGTTAATTTGTAATGGACTTCACTAATGACGAAGATTGAGATTTTGTTTTCAGAAGTTATGAATCTACAGTCCATATAGTACAAACCAATACCAACTTTGGATTACAAAAAGGTTTATGTTCATACTTTGGATAATGCTAATCGCCTATGATTAGGCCTACTTAACATGGCCTACTTAACATAGCCTACTGTATGCTAAAGTGTTAGCATACAGTAGGACTGAAAAGAACTAGCCTATCTCCCAGGGAGACACAGAGATGATTTTGGTGTCAATCTTCTCGTCAGATATTAATGTGACCAATGGGCCAAACACAAAAAAAGTCGATGTAGTCCTTTAATACCATCAATGAATATCAATATATCAATTATTTTTTTGTCTATATTTTCCTGGGTTGGCTTCGCTGAGTTGAGCATGCTCCACATTAGCAACACTATGCAATTTATTAATATAGTTATAGACATGTACACCAGAGAGATTACCAGTACAATCCCAGTCCTCCACTGTTGGCCACAATGTTTAAGCAAAGTATGGCTAAGTGCTTTGCTCAAGGACACATTGCAACAAACGGAGGGAAGAAAGATACTCGTTCACTCCCTAGTCCCTACCAGACTTTTCCAGGTATACTGCTGATTTTAACTGATGACCTTCACAGATTGTTCATGATATCTCCATCCTCAAGAGCCCAGAAACGATGGATATGAATGTGAACTCAGCTGGCAACATTTTGAATATATTTCCCCCTAGTTCTCCATAATGTCACCGTCCTCATCATCACCCCTGTGCGTTCTTTGCCTAACATCAAATCTCAGCCAAGAAGTGTTTTAGGATTCATGTCCCCTAACTGTGTCTCTAGTGGCAAATGGTGAGGTATAAAAGTGTCAAAGTAAAGTATGGAACAACATTAAGCTTGCGCCTCCATTACTGCTGAATGTTCATCAGTGAATTGCAAGTTATGTTTAATGACTCAGTCCATACGGAAGGCTAAATTTATAGATGCTTGACTGTGTTGAGGAAAAGCAGACTGATGGTAGATATATGTCCTGTTATGACTCACGATAAAACTTTTTATAGCCAAAACAATATTTCTCTTTGTCTGTCTCTCTCTCTCTCTGTCTCTCCACAACACACACACACAGCTATAGCATTCATACTTCTTTAGCGAATCTTAAAAAAAATGGAACGCAGACTGGTGACAATGAAATAAGATTCAGCTGGAAAACCCTCGGCCCCAGCGATAGCATGCAACCCAACTCTGATGAGTAAATACAGAATGGAATAGACTGAAAACAAGCTCTGATCAATGGGGAGACAAATGTGGACAGTAATGCAGGGTGACTTTACAAAAGGGCCCTCTGCTCTCTTTTAATCTCTCTCATCTAAAATGGGATCAATGCTCCAACAAAACAGCATTGATTTCTCCCACTGATGATCATGATCCCGCTCTGGAGAGCGCAGCCTATCATTGCTGCTTTAGTCTATATTGTATGTGGCATTGTGTGGTTAGCAGCAGCTTTTTTTAAGCCTTCGCAGACAGTATCTGCTACAAGGAGATGCTCCAAACTCATTTTTCTCCATTCATAACTTTTCTTTTTTGAGGTTCCCGTTGGAGGCTACCAGGGACTCAATGATTTATTGAAGTAATGGGTATAAAAACTCATAGAGGATCTTCCAATAATATTTTGTCTCCATCCACATCAATCAGACACATAAACATTTAGACAGACTGGTTTGGAGAGGATATCAGTCTCCTTTGTATTCCCAGTGCCCACACAAAAACAACAGATTATAGGTGAGGCCATACTGTGCTTACATACAGAGTGATATAATTGAGCCGTGGGGAGATTTTGTTCAGCCCATTATAATGAAGTATAGCCGGATTCACTTCCTTTCTGTAATGTCTGCAGTCAGGTTTCCTCTCCTCTGCTGTGAACAGATATCTGTTTGACTCTCTCACTTCAGGGGTCAAAACCCGGCTCTCTGTCACATTTGGCAGCCATCTAGATATACTCCCCCTCAAGCCACCATAAATTCAACTCTAAATTTAAATGAAGTCTTCAGCTTATGCACAGTTCACATTTGCATCATTAAGGAGTGGATAGATGTGTGGTGCGCAGGGAAACACCCACTGGCCTCCCATTTAAAAGTCATGCCTCCAAATATCCAGAGGCCTTTTCATTTTGTTTCAGCGCCCAACTTTCCATACGAATGATAAAGATTTGAACTTGGCTCTTTCAGATACTGGTGTATGCTTTTATTCTCATACATGTGGCTATTCTTGTATGATTTGTGCTGTTTTATTACCCTTTTCTACTGTGTTGCATTCTGGTTGCCCTGTCTTTTTTTTTTTTTATTTCGTCTCCCCTTTGCTCCCCTCTCTCCTTTTGTTTTACTGCCCGTTGTTAATGGTAATGTTGTTTAATGTTGTCTGTCTGTTATGTCCCTTAATGTTGAACGTTTGTATGTCTGACTTTTTATTTTATCCCCTTCCCTTTCCCCCACGAGGCTATAACCTCTTGCCAGGCCGTCTCTGTAAATAAGAATTTGTTCTTAAGTGACCTGCCTGGTAAAATAACAGTAAAATAAAAAATAAAAAAAGACAAAAAGAGAACCTCCAGATTCCAGCCACTTTAAGGCGGTGAAAATAAAGCGATAAAACTGTTGACTAATGATTCCCCAGAGGACAGTCGATTACGTAATGAAGTTATTGATGTTCTGTCCAGTTTATTGCACGGCATCTCAGAGCGTGATGTCAGCAGGGCCCAGCACCAGAAAAGAGGTGAGGCATGAGAAAAAGAAAAAAAAACTCTAGTGTAATTCAGAAATAGAACAGACATCCTGTCTCATTGTGAAGTCTGTCTCATCACTGACTGACCAGAAGGTCGTTTGTGTGGTTTTAATTTGTACTGTCTGAAAATTATGGCTCATATTTTAACAGATTTTGTGTGTCCCTGTGCACTAAGAGGCATTTCTTTCTGCCTCATGAATGAATCACACTGGAAACTACAGTCTCAAGCTTTTGCAGTCAGAGCCAACCAAGCAGTTACTACACTGCAGCAAAATGTTATGGGGGAAGGCAGTTGACGATACGCTGTTAAACTGACAAAACAGAAACAGAGATGGAGCTAGTGGGAATATTTAAGAAGCCTACTTGTGGTGCATCCACTGATATTTCACAATGAGTCTGAAACCTCATGTAGGAATCACCACAGTCTTGTTTTTTATTTTATTTTTGTGCTTTCAAATGTGATACTAAATCTACTGATATTTGGATATGACTATCATGGGTTTTCACTGGAACTATTGACTTTTTCAAGATAGTAAATTGAGGGTGCACCCATACATTTTAATCACTGTAGGTATTTGAAAGGTCATTTATTGATGTACATCGACAGTGTTATCTGATCTGTTTTGTATCACTGATATTTAAAGTGTGCATTGTTGTGAATATTTCCTGGGTCTTTCCAAGGCTGACCTTAACTCAATAGACTATATCACCCCCACTATGTATACAGTGCACATCACAAGTTCAAGAAAATATTGATAGTAGAGAATTTCTACATAGAAACGTAATAGATTTTCTCTCTCTTATTCAAGGGCCCGACACTACAGATTTAAAGAATGACTACATCATTAGATCAGACTGCTGCTCAGGCTACAATCAGGTGCTTTGTCTGAAATGTTTCACTGACTGGGAAAGAGGAGAAATAGTGAACAGATTGCAAATGACAAGGGTGGACCACAGGAGCTTCACCCAGAGTATTTTAATTAAAGGATCCCTGACACCCTGCACTATCACCCTCTGCTGCCATCTCATTGATTTAGTAGGGCTATAAATGTAGGTCCTTTCTCAGGCCTGCAGACCACGGAGAAGGGTGAAATCAATACACTTCAGTTCACTTAGATTAATTTAAAATCCAAAATTGGGCTCTGAAACTGCTGGAGGATGAAATGCAAAGGCCAGGCTCATTATACTGCGTAATTGTACACTTTTTGTAGCATGAGACAACCCGATGTGGAAGTACAACTCCTTGAAAGGATGCCAGCTGGTATGGCAATCCCAAAGTGAGAGTGTGAAATACAGTTGAATTTGGACTTGATGACCCGTAGAGCAGCCAGACTCCGAGCAGCATCAGAAAATGACAGTGTGTCAGGGGAACTCTCAGGCAGAAGCAAAAGGTTTTGCCCCAAGACGCTGCGTTGAGATGTCAAAACACATCTCCAGGAACGGTAAATATTCAGCAAAATCGCAGACACACTCCAAACACACGAGACAAATTCTGAGGAGTTGAGGTCTCTGAGCTGAGATGTGAGGCAAAACACACCAGCGCACACACACACACACACACACACACCAAAAAGAACATGACTGCTTCTATAGTTTCGTCAATTAAACATTTTTGTGGAGGCAGGGAAAGAGTAAAGTGTAAATCCAATTCAGCCATTAGTAATAAAAGCTTGCAAATATGTCCTATATCTTCTGTGTAGATAAACCAGCAGTGGAGAAGATAAAGAATGAAAATTTACACATGGAACAGAAGGGGAAAATCGTGAGAGTAAAGAGCAAGCAAATTAAATGTGTGTGAATGTAAAAAAAAAAAAAATGGCACACCATATAGCAGGAGCGAGAGGAAAGCAACAAAGGAGGGTGACAAAAGAGGGAAAAAGGTAATGAGGGAGGAGAGTTCAGTAATTGCCAGATGGGGGGGAGAGTGGGAAGAGGGGGAGAGTGGGAGGAGAGGTGGGGGGGGAGGGGAGGGGAGGGGAAGGGGAAGGGGAAGGCCCCGGCGTGGTGTTTTTTGTCCTGTCACATCCAGAGGAAGCCCCCTGAGAGCCGTGGGAGCGCTGAGCTGCATCACGACCTCTCCTCTGATTTCATGCTTTGATGCTCTTCGTCTCTCAGCGGCGCAAACTGTTTTCCGCGCCGCACAAAACCGTCAACAACACCGTCCTGTTTTATTCATAACGCCGATACTATCACACACAACGCCGTGCCCGGTGCGTGCTCCACGGCCGCTATGAGCCGCGGAAACCTCCCTCTATTCCGTATTTTAATTCTTACTGTTGCACTCACTCCTCTCTCTCTTTTTCTCTCTTTCTATCTCACTTTTTTATGCTTCTTCTTGCATCTCTTCAATGCTACTTTGATCTTATTTTATCTCCTCTCCTCTTCCCCTGGCTCTCCTCCCCCTTTCGCACTGTGCCTCTCTCCTCAACCTCTCCTCAATCCCTCTCCCTCTCAGCTTGCCTCCTGCCCCTATTGCTCTCCTATTTCTCGGTTCCCTTCTCGTTTCCCCCTCCTCCTTTTCTCTCCCCTCTTCGCTCCCCTTTTTCCTCTCCTCTCCACTCTCTGCTCTCCTCTCATTTATTGGCCTCTCCTCTTTGCTCCACTGTCACCAGCTCCTTTACACAGAGCAGCGTGTAATCACATTTGTACTACATCATGTCAGTTTGATCGGATTCATGCCTCCGTCTTTTGCCACCTCCGCAGAAAAAGAGATTGAGGCTTTTTGTCATATTTAAGTCATATCAGTGGGGGCAGGATTTCAATGAAATCTATATGAAAGTAACTTATTGTGGGGCTTGGAGTGCAGGGTTTAAAATGACTCACTCAGCTTCAGTAATGATTCCAACCTCCATTACATTAAAGACTGTGGATAAAATGCATGAAATATAGTGACGCTATGAACCCTCGATAAGAGCGTGCAGTTAGACATGGTTTACATGTGGCTGATATTGCTGGTGGCAGCAGGTTTGGTCCGTGCGCGCGCACACACACACACACAGACACACACACACACACACACACACACACACACACATTCACTCCAGTCGCATGCTCTCCCTTCCCCTCCCACACTCAAATGCACACATTCTCACTCACAGCGCGCACGCACACACACACACGCACACACACACACTCCCACACAAAGTGGAGGCGCGCTACTCGAGTAGTGTAATCTCCGCAGTGGCGCTGCGATCTGACTGCAGTTTAGCCATGCTCAGCTGCCCCTGGACCACGCAGCCCCACACAGCCTGCCAGCTGGCTCACACAGACAGGGAGAGAGAGAGAGAGAGAGAGAGATAGAGAGAGAGAGAGAGAGAGAGGGAGGAACAGGAGGAGAGAGGACGGAGAGAGAGAGAAAGAGAAAGTAGACACAGAGCGTGGGGGAGAGAAAAAGTGAAGATGGCCGAGGAAGAAAGAAAGATGGAGGAGATTGGAAGAGAAGAAGGAGAGAGAGAGCGGGGAGATGGAAGTGAGGATGAGAAGGAGAAGAAGATGGAGGGGAGAGGAGAGGGAAAAAGGTATCGACAGTGAAGGAAGAGAGGTGGCTGTTAACAGAAAACAAAGAGAGCGCAGTCGAGAGAGTGAGGCGGAGGAATAAGGGAGGGAGCAAAGAGACAGTGTAGAGAACAAATAATAAGTAATGATAGGGTGATGTGTTCCCATTGTCTGTTGTGCCTGAAATGATGGCTGAGCCTCTCCCTCACGTTGCTGGTGTATTGAACACCACCAATCTGCCGCCTCTCCCGCTCCTCCTCCCTGCTCCCATCCACCCACACCTCTCTCCCCATTACTCCACTCTAACTTGGCAATCTCTCTGCTTCGTAGCTGTCCCTCCTCCTCTCCTCTTCCCCATTCATCACACATATTGCATCTTCCAGCGCCTTTTTTCTCTCTTGCTCCTTTCCCACACTGTCCACTCTCATTTAAAGTATTTACAGTATTTCACCCCCACACACACCCCCACCTCCCTCTGTGCTCCATCCCTCATTCCCATGTAGCATTAAAGATTCCTGTGGGATCAGGATACTGCTAGGACCAAATTGAATTCTGTAATCTAATCAGCATTTTAGTCATCCATCCTATTCAGGCTTTTGTGTTTTTTCATATTGCATTATCCCATTACACCCAGCTCAGTGCTTGCAGCTTGCCTCAGTCTGTGCCTGTTATGTGATTAATGGAGCTGCGCAATGCAACCATGACTGGAGTGCAGCTCAGGTGGAACTAACCAACCACCAAATGGCTATTTTTTAAACTGTGTAATGCAAATGTTTTCACAGTGTGAATTTTAATTTCCGATGAAGAACTATTGTCAGTGTAAAATAAGAACCTTTTTGGCCTGCCTGGTTAAATAAAGGCTGTATGCAATAAATGAAATATGAAACTACTTTAATCAAACTCAGCCACGGATGGATGCTATTTCCCTTCTCTGTTGTTTATTTCTGCACATCAATGCACTATAACATTGCCATGGCACCTGTAAAGCACCAACTCACTTCATTGTTTGTTGGCTGTAATGAAGTGTAATTACTCTGAAAAACTCCAAATGGATACCAACAAGGTCATAGTAATCATGTAGGCTATGCTCAGAATGTGACACAAGCACACACACACACACACACACACCAATCATGTTCACCTCAACAGGGAGGAGCCTCGGGGCAATCAGTAGGAAAAAGGAGAGGAGAATGGGGGGAAGGGGGGGTGGGAGAAGAAAAAAGAGGCATATAGAGAATGGAGGGTGAGAGGGAGGGACAGAGGGTGAGAGATGGAGTCACGAACAAGGGGAAGCAGAGCGTAGAGCATGAATGCCTGCAGGACCTTGCTTGGATAGAGAGGAAGAAAAGAGTTTACATGGATACTTGGAAAGAGACAGGAAGATGAAGGTGGAACATACACAGCATCTTGTGAGGACTGTCAGTAACGCAGCATTACAGTAACATCACACACATACACTGTGTATGTGTGTGTGTGTGTGGGGGGGGTTTACTGTACACTTACTGTACACATAAACTTAACATTTTATCATGTCTAGATAATCCGTATGACATATACACTGCAAAGCTGAGAAAACCATGTATTTAGCATCATTAAGATACAATATAGCACTTAATTATAGAACTTAAGATATCTGAACAGATAAAATTAACCAAAAAAACCTTTCTAAATGTATATAATTTGAATGTCTTATATGATTAAAAGCATGATGGTAAGTTAAACAGCAGAAGCCATTTTGAGTTTCTCATATCACACGCTCACCCACCGTAATCCAAATATTTCAGACTTTCAAACAACCTCCATTCCCAAGGAGGCTCCACTGTATCAATTTTGCCTCAGAGATGTTGCAGTGCAGTTGATGTATTGTCATGTCTCACTGTGGCACAGTTAGTATCTAAAGGCTGTGCGCCTGATTCAATGTCCTCGACACTCTGGTACTGACACGGTGAGTCAGCCCCTGTACACAGCGCTGTGGTGATGGATTATACACCTGCAGCCATTGGGACTGCTGGGACTCCTGCTCAACACACAGAGCAC
The DNA here is from genome assembly GCF_048128805.1 of Centroberyx gerrardi. Classification (NCBI taxonomy): domain Eukaryota; kingdom Metazoa; phylum Chordata; class Actinopteri; order Beryciformes; family Berycidae; genus Centroberyx; species Centroberyx gerrardi. Next base: position 15,902,500 of record NC_136004.1, read on the forward strand.
ACAGGGAATACTAGTAGCTACCCTCTTAATCCTGACACGGAGACCAGTGGACCGAAACTCCTCGTCCAGGTGGAACACAGCTATAGAATAAAGTGCGACACGTATAGCTCACTACACACAAAAACCACACTTATCTTCTGAGACAAACCAACAGCTTCCCTTATCAAAGGCGACGTGGCCCTTGTTTGACAGAGTAGCACTGCATACCAATAGATTAGCACACGCTGATCAGGGTTGGGGACATTCATTAATTATATTGAGAATGCATGGTAAAGTCCAATTCAATTCCTGGAGTTAGAATTGGAATTAGAATTGCACTCAGCTCTAAGGAAACAGAACTGGAATTGAATTGGAATGACAGGAAACAGAATGGAATTCCATTAAATTCCATGAAATTCCACTTCTAAGAGAGGCTGACTTGGCTTGCTCTAATAAAGACAGTTAAATAAATCAAATGCATTCAATCATAACGTATGTATTACGATTACATGTTATGCATCAAATACCACCTGAATGGTACTTTTAACATTTTATGATATTCAGTATTGATAATATAGTATAACACTAAGTGTGCCACAGATATGTGGTAGGAAAAAAACAAAAAAAAACATGGAATTTCAGGGAATTGCACTGAATGAAATTCAATTTCCTGAAATTCCAATTCAATTCCAATCCCAGTGTTTCCTGTAGGTTTTTTCCAATTCCAATTCCAATTCCAGTTCCTCAGTTGATGAGTTCATTCATGAATTGACCCCAACCCTGATGTGGATGCATACACAGTCACATACACGCACATGCAGAACACACAGAGGCCCTTACCTAGCCATCCAGAGCTGGAGTTGGGTATGCACATGTCAGTCTCTGCGCTGGGCAGGACGAAGCCCACCACGAACACCTCCACCCCGTCCGACATGAGCGCCAGCCCCAGCACCAGGAACAGCTGCCACTGGAACCTCCCGTGGCCGCACTCCTGGATGATCAGCTCGTACTGCTGGGCCAGCTCCTCCTCGTCCGCCTGCCTCTCCTGCTCCAGGTCCTTGCGGTCCCTGGTAGCGTCCGACACCGGCTGCCCCAGAGCCACCTGGCCCTCCCTGGGCTTCCCGTCTCCCGCCGAGGGGATCCCCTGGTACTCGCCCTCGTAGATCTCGTCCTCGTCGTCGTGGCCCTCCGTGGCGTCGCTGGAGCCCTCCTCGTTGTCGTGGAAGCCCCCTCCGTCCTGCCTGGGGGGGTTCCGGTAGAAATCCTCGTCATCGTCCTCCTCGTCCTGGAAACGGGTGTAGTTGCGGTGGGATGAGTACTCGTCTGTGGCGCGGTCCACCACCTTGTTGACTTTCTTCGCCGCGTGCCGCTTGGCCTCCTTGGCCATGCCCTTGGCCCCCTTCACTAGGGAAGTCCTGTTATCGTAAGTGTCCTCCATTCTGGCTCCACTGGCAGGTCTTCACGGGGGGTTCGGAGGAGACTCAGGAGCAGGAGTGCAGGAGGAATAGGAAGGGGGGGTGAGGGGGTTGGATGTAAGCCGGCGGAGGGGCTGCAGGGACGGCGGGATCGGTGGGTCTGGAGATGCAGCAGGGGAGAAAACCCTTGAGTCTGCAGTCACCACAGGAGATAACCCACAATGGCTGTGGCAATCATCGGCCAGGCTGTGAGAGATGGGGGAAGGGTAAGAGACAGACAGATAAAAAGAGAGAGAGGGCAAGCAGGAAGAAGGGCAGGGGAGAGATGAGAGAGAAAAGAGGGAGAGAGAGAGAGATGTTCATCAGATAGCGCCCATAACTCAAGTCTCCCCTGCTACATCCGTAACCGGCCCAGACTAACAGGTGACACCACACTGACAGCACATACTCTCTTTAATCATTCACTCACCATTCTCCCAGGCCTTTTAATCATTTGGAGTGATGTGAGGAAAATGGCTTTGGCTGTATAGCTCTCAGTTTTTATTCAAAACGAACATTCAATTTCCACGGGCGCTTTCCTTGTTCTATATTTCATGAGTTGGCCTCAATCTTGAGGAGATGGGCATTTTAAGCGGAGATGCTGAATCTGCTGACTCATGATCAGCTCCGAGGAACAGCAGCTAATAAACAAGGCTCTGCCCAAAATCAATTTGCCCCCAATAAAGAGCTGGTTTATTATAATGGGTGTGACGACCCAACCGGAACGGCACTGTCATATTTAATCCATGCAAAGAGAGGAGGCTCCATGGGAACCAGTGAGGAGAAAATGGCCATGAGCGTATACGTAGAGGAACACACACACAGACACAGGCGTGTACTCGCATGGGTGCACACACACACACACACACACACACATACACACACACACAAACACACACACACACACACACACACACACATATAATAAGTGTTCTCTAAGGCACCTGATTTGACATAGTCAGTAGTTTTATGCATATCAAATGGAACTCACAAAAAATACTCATACACACAAATACAAATGCACACACACACACACACACACACACACACACATACTCTCTCACACACACACACACACTCACACACACACACACACACACACAGCATGCATGGGGAAGCCCTTTCCAATCTTGGCCGGCCAGTGTTGATGGGAGGGAGACCCCAGCCTAACTGTGAATGATGTAACATGATTTCATGTGAGTGCTCAAACTGTGAACTACAGCACATCACCACGTTTGTCTCCACAGTCTCATTCTGGCTTGTTCACTCTTGTATCACACATTATGATACGAATACAAAATGTACAATTCAATCAGTAAAATGGGGCAATGCAAATTTGCTTTATTATCTGATATAAAAATGTATCTACGTAAGAGTGCATGCATGTGTGTATGTGCGTGTGTGTGTGTGTGTGTGTGTGTGTGTGTGTGTGTGTGTGTGTGTGTGTGTGTGAAGGAGGGTTGGGTGGGGATGGTCAGAGCTGTCCAGGGTGTGTGTGTGTGTGTGTGTGTGTGTGTGTGTGGTCAGAGCTGTCCAGTGTGTGCTGCTCCCGTGTGTCTAGGAGCTGCTCACCACAGCCTCTAATGAACACTGAAGCCTTGTCAGGAGGACACAAATCACAGGCCCAGCTCCAGCTCCCATAATGCAATTTTACTGGGCAAAATGACAGTGCTGATTCAAGGTGACTCTGCTAATCCCTTTTGGCTCATTGGTTGACTTCTGTAGTTATGAGCACACTCCTTTATACACGGACTGATAATTTTTTAATGCTTCCATTGACCCCCCTGGTGCCTGAGATACTGTCCTAGGGATCAATAAAAGTTTTTACAGACAGCTTTTCAGCAATCTATTTCCTCTATTTCCTGCAGTTCTATGTTGCAAAGGGTAATAAGGTTAACTTTAGCCATTGTGACTCGTGATATGATTATACTCTGTTATATTTCTGTTCTGTACAATAGTAACCACTGTAGATGTTCGCCATCCCTCATGAATCCTAGAATTTGAAAACAATTCTTCTTGGGCGTGAAACAACAATGCAGCTTCAGGGGGGAAAAAAAACATATAAACAGTGGAACTTCTCCATAGTCTGCATCACTAAATAGTAGTAGCATTTTGAATTCTTTAGTAGACTAACACACTGCCAGGAGCATTTTCAAATTCAGCGGTGTCAGAGTTTCCAAACACTGATGCCTCATACTGTTTTTCGGCATCAGGTCTATCACATACTTTTCTCATTTCTACTTGCACACACATACAAGGACGGGTGTGCGTCCTGGTGGAGCCTGCCTGTCAGAGAATCAATGGAGTGTATGGTGAGGCCCCCGTCAGTGATGATGACACCCCACTGCATACAGACGACCCCACAGCCAACCTCACCTGACCACAGCTGACGAGACCCCGACAGCGCAGACAGCCCCGACCAACAGGAGCAATCACAATCAGACTGGGTAACAACTAACGCTCTCAAACAAACCTGCACCATACCCCTTGTCTCTCTCCATCCCATCCCATCTCTCCTGTATCTTCTTGATCTTTACGTTTTAAGCTCCTCCTTTTTGCATCCGACGCCTGTCAACTGATCCATTTAGACGGATCCATCTTCGGACCGATACCCGGCTAACTTGACCTTCCTCCGGCTTTACAGTCTTCACCCTACCTTCTGTGTCCAATCAGCATATCTCAGGCGATCCATCTGTCATTCATACATCTCTACCTGATGCTTTTCTCTCTATTACACTATCTTCTTTATCTCATTGCTTCATGATTACACAATCTTCCTCAATCTAGTTCAAATCACACCATCATGACTTTCCTCCATGGCAGCAGAAACCTAGATTTAACCCTTCCACAGGCTAACAAGGACAGAGTTTTCTTTCTACTGACCTGGTATGTAATTCCCAGCAACACTTGCACACACAACACTTGCCTGCTGTTAGCAAACCAAGATGGCGGTGAGGCGATGTATTGGAACATAATGAATAGTAACTAGCTGCGACCATATAAGAGGACCTGTCCTCTGCAATTGGAATAGAGGGAGTTAATATAATGTGTGTACCGTAGCTGTGAACTGTCTGAGGATGGCTGAAAATAGGCCTTGCTCTGGCGATAGCCTCTGTCTGCATGATGGATAGTGGCCCTGCTTTCCTTCAACCTCTTTAAAATGCTCAAAAAACTCTAGGTCAAGTATTACTTGGCCCCAAATTTCCTCTCGCATGAACACACAGAGACAAATGAAGAGATCAGATTTACAGACTGTACAACTGGCTGGGGGCAAAAATTTTGGTTTTGTTACAGTTCATTTCCAAAAATGTGTGTGTGTGTTTGACCAACTCATTCCATTTCAACACACTCGTACATTGCTTATCACGAATCATTAGCCAAAAGTAGCACAGTAATGAAGCTACTAATGAGAGTTTTGAAAGAAAAAAACTTAAGTGCAATGTCTTCTTGAATAATTACATCGCATTACATAGTAATCATGGCAGTGGTAATGAACAGCCTGAGTAAGAAGAACTTGATAAAAGGTAATGAAGCAATTAGCAGCACAGTAAGGGATTTCTACAAGCAATGCTCTTTGTCAACAGGATTGATATCAATGTAGGTTTTGATCTAGCTTGATCAGTTTTTGTGTAGCTTGTGCAGCAGTCACCAAAGACATTGGTATGAGTAAGCAGGTGGTTAGAATGAGAAGTAGAAAATCAATTCTAGTCCTAGAGTTTCTGGTTCCTTGACCCACAACTACTGGAGGAGACAAACACTTAATATATTTTCATGAGAACTTGATGGAAAATCAATAGCGCCTTCTTTGGCTAAGTGCAGCCTGATGCCAGACTGGACCAAGCACACAATATAAACAAGTAATGATGAAGAACGACGAGGGAGGCAGTGTCCTTGCCTTTTTAATACGCTATAACTAGTCTTAGAACTATGGTGCAATAGGATTTTAGAATAAATGCATGGTTGCTTCTCCTTTTACCTAAAGACTAGCTGTTTTCAGATGTTTTCAGCTTATTATCGAGATCACATGCAGTATACATTCAACCAATTTCACAGTTGCTGTCCCTTGCCCTATGGGATCATTAATGTATTCAGTCTCAGTCAGGTTTGACTCATCAGTGTCCTCCTCTTTCAAAGACAAGCGCAGGCGGAGGGGGTTGGCGGCTGGTTTGTTCTATCAGCATCAGAAAGAGCAGGTCCAATCTCTAAGTGGGCCGAGCCGCATGTAATCCCATCAAAACGGAGAGCCCATGACCTCATCTGGAAGGCAGAGCCTCAGCCAGCCTGGGACGTCTTCAGTTAGGAGATTTCATCAGACACTGATGCCATTACTGAGTGGAGGGGGAAGACAGAGGGGAGAGAGGGCTAAAGAGAGAGAGACAGACAGAGAGAGAGAGAGGGAGAGAGGGAGAGAGAGAGAGAGAGAGAGAGAGAGAGAGAGACAGAGAGAGACAGGAGAGAGATGGTGTAATATGGAGAAGGTATTCATAACACAGAGGTAGATGGAGAAAAGAACAGAAAAGAAAGAGAAAGAGGTATTCGTACAAGTGTGTACAGAAGTAACATTTGGAAAAGGAAAAATGTGAAAATGAGGAAAAAGGATTGAAGATTAAGAGGGAATGGAAGAGGAAGAGAAGATATGGGACAGGAAAGAAGAGAAGAGAGAGCTAAAGCAACCCAACACCATGTCACCACACAGATGACAGCTTTCAAAGCAACTACACTTCATATTTCACCTCTTCTCAAGAGTCAAAGTTTAATAGTGTCATCCACAGATGAAAACTTTAGCTGATTGCAAGCAACGCTCCTGGTTACATCATACATATTCATAATGCAGCTGCAGCAGGTTCACTTCCACCTTTCAAGCCTGTAGGAGCTTGAATTATGAATATCAATATTGACTTCAATCAATTTCATGCCCAGCTTAGATAAGGAAAAGGAATTCCCCTCTATTTATATTGACTTTGTGAACCCCCTTACTCTGCTGGCAAAAATATAGAATATAGAAATGCAGAGAGATCAGAAAGGAGCTGCTCGGTGTATCTGTTCAATTCATAAAATGTGACATTTGGCAGCAGCATATTTTTGGAGCTTTAGATGCAAACAAAAGCATTTCCCCTTCCTACGCTTGCTCTGTTTGAAGATCTAAGGAGAAGGAAGTAAGTGTTGTCTCTTTTGCTCTTTCGCATCAGCTCTTGGCTGATGTCTGTTTGATCTCCTTGCTACACATATGGTCCCCCAGCCTTGCCAGACCTCACTGCAGAGACAATACAGTGCTTACACAGGAGACACGAAACGTAACATACTGTCGTAGTGTTTCCCCGGTGACAAAGAATTATTTTTCCAGGCAGAATGATGCAGTATAAAGATCTTTATTGAAATGATAAAGACCTGAGTTGCTCTGCAGAAGAACTGAACTCGAAGTAGAAATACAATGTCTTATATACAGTTTCAGTATGAACTCTCCCAGACTTAACCACGGTCATCCTGACCTTACTGAGAGTGACATATCCTGTTATTGCCACACATGTTGTTCATCACTTTTGGACTACTGTTCTCTGCTCTCTGCTCTGGGATGCTCTTTCTACTAACAAAGGCCTTATTTGAATAGATATAGTTTCTACCACAATACCACCGCTGTCAGATGTACACCTCACACTTTGTGATGCAATTACGCAATAACATTCATTACGATGCATTAGGGAAGCATGATATTATACATTTGCTGGTGGTTTTACGGTGAATTGTTCACTGTGCTGCAGAATTTGACAAAAAACTTTTTGATTTAATGTGATGCATGCTATCTGTGCACAAGTGTGGCTAAAGCACACTCATTCACAGAGAATAACACAATTGTAATTCACAGAGAAAACCACAAGAACAGCTAGAGTCCCTTTTGAAAAGTCAAGACAGACAGTATAAAGAAGAAAGGAAATCGTTCTTGAAAACAGGCAGAGCCAGAGGACGTGGATAGCATTACTGTATGAAATGTAATCACACTATGGGTTTAACTCGCCCCTAAAATAATGATTTATCTGTAAATTGTCCATTTTGCTTAGATAAGTCAACATGGTGGGCAGACACACTGTCTACGTGGGGGCCCGCACTTTTACTGCATTGTCATTGGAACGGTGTCAAGTACTTTGGGTCCTTTATTCCTATCCAGGATGTGGCACTGGAGCAGGAGACTCTCCTCAGTTAAAAAAAAAGCTTGGATTGTGCTGCATAAACTTTGGGAAAATTATAAAAAGGTACAGGTCAATGGATGTGAGAGATGGGCATATTATTGAATGGAGATGGGGCTTTCTTTTTTTACCTTTAGGAAAAAAAAAAACGTACATCAACATGAAATCAATGGGCCAAAAGGATGACTCCTTTTGCTCTAGTCACCTTACATCATCTAACACCTCTCATGATGCCAACTTCAGTGTTAACCAAGCAGGACTACTACAGTAACCTTCGGATTGCCAACAAAGCACTTTGCTACAGATTTCCAGTTCACTGGCTGTGTGCCTATCAATCGCTCGCTGCCTCTTGAGGTGCAATTCACGGATGAGTCAGTAGCCTGCTCCTGCATCCTCTCCTCTTTTTGGCGGTAGTGCAGAGTGCTTTAACTGCCCCGGGGCAGGTGGCTGGACAGCACTACACCATGCATAGTCCACAGCCAAGCGGCAAAATCCCTGCTCATCACAAGGACAATTTCACTAAAAACATGCTGCATGCTGTGATGCAGTGGTGAATAAAAAGGTGAGGAAACTAAACTCCAGTTAGTGATCATCATAAAGCAAACAACCACCAATATGAACAACAATCAATTATATTTTCAGCAAAGCATTGCTTAGTGCATGTGCCTTAAAAAACCCTATCTTCATGTAACTTAGATCAGAATTTTGTCAGCCTAAAAAGGTGGGTAAACTATTCCACAAATAAAAAGGTGTTCAAACTGAGTTTAGCTGGCTTCACCCTCCACTACATGCCTGGTTACATGAGCTCATGCGTTTCTCTCATGTAGCCTAAACGAGATGATGCAAATTTCTCTCTACTTTTGCAGGAGGCATATGGTTTAGTGCAGCTAAAGAAAAAGCACAGGCCCGGAAACCATCCCAACTTTTAACGAATGATACACAAACTTATGAATAAATAATGAGGTCTCCCTGTCTCCCAGCCTGGTTGTGTAAAGAAAGGAAAGCGGCAAAAAATAAAATAACAATAGAACTTACAACCTCTTACATAGCTGATCACAATAAACGGAAACAGTTCATTGAAAACACTGTTTTTCTAACTCGCAAGTGTTATGCAGTCAGCATGTTTTCTCCTAAGGAAAAAAAAGTAATTACTTACCGTTATTTAGGGAGAGATGTACAGTGGACCGGACTGATAGTTTCCCATTGCATCAGACTCCGCTTTCGCTTTATGGATATACACAAATTCTGCTGGTTTTCACTGTAGAAAAGGATCTGAGGTAATTGCCGGTGCTCGACAATGTTTTTTCGATGCAGTCCTCTCTCTCTGCAGTACTTCAGGGAAGGAGAGAGAGAGAGAGAGAGAGAGAGAGAGAGAGAGAGAGAGAGAGAGAGAGAGAGAGAGAGCAGTCTGGACTGACGGAGAAAGGCAGTGCAATCAATAATTGTATTTCATTGAGTGATGCGGGCAATTCCGTCTAATGGAACAATCTTGTTAGGTGACTGAGTGACGCGAAACACTGCGACGTATGATGCCGAAGCCTTTACAGTGAATACTAAACAGATAGGAAATCAAAGGTTTCACATTTCAGCAGCAGGTTACAGTCTGCGAGTCTGTGCGTTCTTCCATTCACCATCTACGAAACCCACAATTTTCTATGAATGCGAACAAAGACTATTAGCTTCAATATAGGGGAATGGATATTGCGCTCATATAGCGCATATACGCTTCTTTAATGGCTGAAAGTTGTCTGTGTAAGCAATGGTATTCTGCCGTTCAGTTGAAAAGTTTCTGACTTCTTTGCATGTGGGCTGCAGTGTTGATCTAAGATCTAAATTCTGCAAACGGAGTGATTTTTCTTTTTGCAATTCAGTGCATTCACTCGACTGTTTTCAACTTGGACTATAAACGCTTTCATAAAAGTCGAGCTACCTGGCAATGCAGAGGCGACTCTCGCAGCAGCACAGTGCATGTCAACGACTGCCTCTGTCCCCTGCCTCGTGGTGCTGAAACCTGAGCGTTTGAACCACAGTGTGGACATCTGGGCCGGCAGGTTTGGATGCTGATGCCAGACGATCACACTTTTCGTGACCATTTGCCAATTCCGTGAAAACAATGGAGCAAATTTGAATTTCTGTGCAGAATTTCTGTGAGAAACCAGGCTCGACCCCCTTTAAGTTAATTGCAAACGTATGCGTGCATGCAAGTCCCTCCATATCCGCTAATTGTGGTGTGGTCCATATGCTGACCGTTACAATAAGCAATACTATAATAACTTTTAGATAGTATTCAAATAACAGAGCAAACGAGCAAAGTCCCTATAGGAAAATTATAGTGATACCATAGGAGAAGAAAAAAAAAAACATAAAGTACAATCAGGCCACTATAAAAAAGGCTAGGACCTGGCCTGGAATACTGCAGGAACCATCAGCACCATGCTGATAATTATATACTGAGTGCAGTGCATGACTATTGTCCACATGCCTACAATATGAGGAACCCATGGCACAATTTTATTATTTTCTCACAAAGCTGGAGTACATAGTGATTCATGTAACTAGAACAAGAAACCTTGGGGTTGCTTTCCCACTGATTGCATGTATTCCTCCACCTTCCAGTCCAGTGCCTCCCTTTTGAGTCCATGTGAGATTCATTCATTTATCAGTATGAGAGAGAGAGCTAAGTAGCCTTCCCATCTGCATTAAGTAAAGGCTATGATTCTCAGATGCAAATTGAGCACCACTAAAACACTCGTTTTGTTTTCATCCTTCATATGCCCAAAACTGATCACCGCAGAGGCCGTAATACTACCGAGTAATGCCACACAAAGATTATACAATAATGTTACAATAATTGCATAACCTAACCCAGGCTCTCAGAGATAAGTAGGCTCTTTAGATGTGAGTGAATGCCTGCGCGCCTGCTATGTCAGATCCTGACGCTTCTCCAGCCCACGAGTTGTTGCTGGAGATGGTGAGGGGGAAAAAAAGGGATGACGGACTGATGCAAGCGCAGGGACACTCAAGCCTCTCAGTATTCACGTCATTAAAGACTGCAAACTATACCAGCAGCACCAGTGAGACTTGGTCCACTGCAGAAATGACTACCAGCAAAAAGGCAAGCTCTTTGATGTACTATACCCTCTCCATCTGACTCCTTATTCTCATATTTAGAAATAGAAAATCTATATAACATCAGTTTAAAATAGATATTTCACATGTGGGAAAAATGCAGTGCCTGGTTGTGTTTACAGTATCCCAAAGCACACTGTGCATTTTGATTACGCATTGCTGTATTGTGTTCAAACACCAAGACATGGTGCTGACACTGGTCATGCATTATATTCATCGTAAAGAATACCGGATAGGACACTAAATGGTGTATACAGTGTGCACATAGACAGACACACACACACACACACACAAACACACTTACAAAAGAAAAGGCATCTCTCTTTGTCCTCTGAATTTGATGATTCACAGAAGCAGTGACCTGGGGCTGGGGACACTCTCTGCTTTTCATTCAGTCGGGAGTTGGGAGTTGGGAGACAAACGCCCCTCGAGCCACAAGACTCCATTTACTACTGCTGGAGAGCCGAGGAGCACTTAGCTTAATGTACAGGACAGTAGAATGACCCTCACACGCACACAGCGCATGCCAATACTTTCTTTCTCTCTCTCTCTCTCTCTCTCTCTCTCTCTCCCTCTCTCTCTCTCTCTCTCTCTCTCTCTCCCTCTTGTGAGACTGCCTTTCCCATTCTATTTGTCACATAAACACAAGTACATACACACACACACATACACAAATAAAACACACACAAGATAGATACTGGAGGGTGTACAGTTTTTTTTTCTCACTAATATGGAAATACAATAAATATAGTATGCACTGTATTGCACGTAGAGTGTTGCTTGGATACTGAAATGCATGGAGAATTGCACAGGCATTCAAATAAATGGATTCGCTGGCCACACACAATGGATTTCAGCTGTTATTGGTGGTGGATGGTAAAAAATAAAACAGTGTTAGCTCCACATACACCCAAAGGAATTCAGCCCCTTCTCTCCTTACCTCCCTGTGTCTCCCTCCCATACTGTCCCAAGAACTGAAATGTAAGCTATATAAAGCCCTGCAGTGCCCACTTTCCTTAAAAAATGAATAGAGAGGTAGAGGTGGACTGGAGCAGCTGCCTGCTGTTTATCTTCATCCAGATTATAACAAAAGGATGTGGACATTGATGGTAATTGTTTTTGCCTTGTGGAGATAGAAGCGCAGGCTAACTGATTTAGCTTCCGTCTTTCCTCTCAGCCTCCACTCCTCGTCTGCACTCATCTGGTCAGCCTCTTTATGTCCAAGTCAGCATATCTTTGCCATAATGCATAGATGTGTTACATAGTCACGACAGAAACGATGCCGCCCTGTCGGTAATACTGTTATTCATATCGTCTGAATGGGTACAGTGCAACCACAATGTATTTACAAGTGCTGGTTGTTTGGCGCCCAAGCATTCTGAAAGCAAAACAAAAGGACATCGGTGTCACTGATGGAGAGATGTGATGGATTAGAGTGGCCCAAGGGGGAAGTCCTGGTCCATCAAAATGTAATGAAAACTAATTTGAAAACAGCAGGCCGCTGTGAATAACTGTTAGATGAGTGCTAGCAACATTGTGTGCAGTGCGTGGTTACCATTGCCTCATACAAGAGAAAAATGGGTTGATAACATTACGATTGATGATGGCACATTTGCTGTTGTCTTCAGGAGTTATGGCTGTCTGTAAATACGTCTGACTGAAAATCGATTGAGGGCAGAAACAATTTTACACCAAGTTTGCAATTTGCGGCTTCACAATTGGAATGCAAAAGACTAAATTACACATACCCAAAACAATAGAATGGGATGTAATATAATTTATTGGAATCTGTTCAAACCAAAGTCTACAACATATACAATGTAGAAGAAACGTAAAAGTATTATAATGCAAAGTTCCTTTACAAAGTCCACCCGTCTAACCACAGGACATTATTTCCTAATTTCAGTTCTGTCTACCATTGCAAGGTCCTGAATAGTCTAACGTACCTGAGCTAAAATACCAGGGGGAAGAAAGTCAAATGGATTGTGATTATTGTCCTGGAACAGATTGAACAGGCTATGAGAGAAGAATGTGAACTGAATCCCATTTCAACACACAAGCCCAGGTGCATTTCTTTTGCTGAAAGGAAGGTGAAATTTACAAAGGGATCTAAAGAAGGGTTAGAGGCAGTAATACAGGCTTTAATCTAACCACTATCAACAGTAGCTTATTACCTTTTTCTGCAACAAAAGGGAACCGGTTTACAGGGTACAGAGTGGAATTATTTTCTGTTTGTATCTTCTGTCTGTATCGTAACTCAGTTCTAGACCATTTTCCATCATTTCAACCATGGATGTGTCTAAAAAAAAGCTATAATATCAGCAATTCTCAATACAGTAAAACATATAGTGTGTACGGCTGAGAGTTGGTGATACATTTCTTTGATTCTTATTGTAATTAAAAATATGATGAGAGTAACCATACGGATGTGATATAGGCCAAGGCAGATACATATGCCTAAAAACGTCTGGCCTTCCACAAAGAACACACAAACACAGCACATGTCTATGCCTCGCCAATCCTTGTTATAATATCTTACACAAAAGCAGACAAGCATAGCAAATTTGCAATTCAACATCAATGCCTTGATAAAAAAAGCAGGGAACCTAACAAGCCAAGTTGGGATGACAAAAATCACCTTCAAAGAGAAATCGTGATGAACACATCACCGAAAGCTTTCAAAACATGTGCATCATCTGCTCTAAAATGGAAATGAGTAATCTGTGGGAGCTACAGCTTCCTGTCATTCAACAGGAAACCTCCACTCCCCTCCGAGCAGCGAGGATTATCCTCTCTGCGCCTCACGGTTCTGGTTCAAATTCATATGCTGCGTCAACTGTCAAGACATGTAATACTGAAATGTGTGTGTGTGTGCGTGTGTGTGTGTGTGTGTGTGGTAGGGGGTGGATGGGGGCTGTGTCAGGCCTTGTTTACACAAAGTAAAATATTTATTTATTTCTTTATCTATTTATTAATATTTAGATTGCTCAATCCTAAATGAAATGCCATAGAGATAAGCAATATTTCACAGCTATATAATTTACACAACTACAACCTCTTTGGAACACATATTTTTCCTATATTCCTCAGCCTCAAAGACTTGATTTCTCAGTCAGACCTCAACACTTGCTAAATCAGCTGCCTTTTTTTTGGTATTCTTGAAAAATCAAAAGCCCAGGTGCTTTGTCAGACAGAGCTCAGTGGAGATCATCGCACTGACACCAATAGCACCGTAGCCTTGTGTCCCCCCTTCATCTCTCTAACTCAAAGTCAGGCTGCGGGCCTCATGACAGCGCTGATGGGACGCCTCCAGACAGTGCAGTACTCTCAGCGCTCAGCCAGGTGGCAAGGAGGCCCCAGTCCAACCGTATCGCTGGCAGCTCTGCCACGGCTGAGGAGGACCATATGTCTCCTCTCTCTGGAGTCTGTCCCAGCACAAGACTGCCAAGCCGCTACTTCACATATGTGTGTCTTAATGCCATTAAGCATCAGGTCCACAGAGGGTGAAGGCATTGCTGTCATTCAGTGTGTGCACCTTTGTCTGATGTGGTTGTCCAACACAGTAATGGCAACAGGGAAGTTCTCAGGGTGGTGGTATTCCCCAAGGACTTATACCTTCTTAAGGCGGGTAGGTTTGCTTCTTTGTGACAACCCATTTAATCAGCTAATCTCTATACAATATCTCAGACTAATGATAAAACTACTAAGCACTCCGGAAGCCATGTTTTGCTCTTTGAATGGGCACAGCTGCTCACTAAATGATTTGCCTGAATCTGTTTCAACCACACACAGAACTAACTTCTTTCTTGTTAAAATGCATATGGGATAACATTATCAGTTAATTTAGATAACAAGATAAAACAAATGCCCATTGAGAATCGGACAATCATTATATAATAATGTAGCCTAGTAAACGCGAGGGTCATTCAAATAGAAACTCTGTTTGAATGTGACAAGTTGATTGAGGTTGAGTGAATATGTGATACAAGGCAGTAGTTGCCTAAACATAATAGTGTGTAGCCTAGCCTAGCCTAGCCTGCTCTCTACAGCTGAATACTGACTGCAAGTCCTCAGATGATTCCCTGGGATTGGAGGATTACCATGAATTACTACAGTTTAACGATTTATTTGATCTAGGACAGCTGTTCGGGTCTAGTTCAAAATCACCAAAAAGTACTATCACCAAGACTGCTGAAAATATTGGTAAACTAACTAACTAGCTGACTGGTATTTTCCATTAAAAGGCTATTAGACGCGAAACAAAATCAAAGAGACAGCCTAGTATGGTAGGAGCAGAGTCGGAGCGGCTGGTGAGATAATACTTGGTGAGATCAGCGTTGTTCCGCTTACTGTTACCACAGAAACATAATATCCAATCAGAGGAGCTTTGGCAGGACGCTTTAGTAGCAGTAGCCAATCAGATCGTCTCTTGTTCAAGAGTCAGTTGGTTTGAAACGCAAACCAAGCATTTTCCAACTGACATACAAAATCTTGCGAATACATGGCAAGGAAGTCGTGGATAGTCTGCAACATTTAATAAAAGAGGTAAAACTTTCCTAAAACACTGATTCTCGTTACTGTAACGTTGTATTCCTTGTCTGCGTTGTTAGGTTAGCTTGTGTTGATGAGGAACTGTAAACTGGCCAGATTAATGTTGCCAACACTACTTGTTGATATAATGTCTTCTCAGCTCGCTCCAGAGTGTGTGAGAGTGTTTTTAGCAGCCAGATTTACAAGTAAAAGGAAACGTGCGGTCCCGACAGACATATTCGCTTATTTAACTGTTAGCTAGCGGACAGCGTATAGAAATCTAACTTACCTAAACATATAAGTTATCTGGAAAAGCAGTATCAGGACAGGGGAAACTTTAACGTTAAACATCCATATTCGCATTTATTTTGATGCTATTTTATTGACTTTGTTATAAGATTATATTAGATTTGTTTAGCTAACGTTACAGTTGAGACTTTGACTCGTTTTCGCTGTGGTATGACTTAATTAGCTTGTGCTGCTGGTAGTCTGTTCATGAAACAAACACACCTCCACCTGTGTATCTTGTCTTTTGTCTAGATGTCCTCAGACGAAGAGGAGCCGACCAGTCCTGTTCTGCCAATGGACTCTGACCGGGGCAGCTCTGTCTCCTCTGAGCTACAGGTAAAAAAAAACCCACAAAACTTATGCCCAGGATTGATGTGTTACACTATATAAATTAAGTTTACATCTAAAAAATGTAATTTAGGGTTTAATTACACTTTAACATCAAACAATAAAAATGGCATGGTGAATTTTAAAGGAATAGTTCACCCAAAAATGTTTCTGTCATTATCTACTCGCCCTTATGCCATTTCAAACACAGGTGAAGTTTCTTTGTCCACATAACACACAGGGAGGTTGCCAGCACAACTCCATAGCAGGTTTCTCCAAAACAGCATACAGCTTGTGCAGCATCCCCACTGACTTCAGTTGTTTTGGAGAAGGCTGCTACAGAGTACAGAGCTGTGTGTTGGACTAACAAACTTCACCTGTGTTTCAACTAGCATGATGGTGAGAAGACAATGACAGAATTTTCATTTTTGGGTGAACTATTCCTTTAAGAGACTCATCATTGACGGACACGTCTGACCTCTGATCTCTTTTTGCTCTTTTCTTTCATCCAACAGGATGAGTATGAGGAGCTCCTCCGCTACGCTGTGGTCGCACCCAAGTTTGAGGCACACACCGGTTCTCACTTGCAGCTGCTGAGCAACTCACATCTGTCTGCAGCGGGTCGGAGTTCCCAGGGAAAAGATGATGCAAAATCACAGCGCCTAGCAGGTATCTCGTTTTTATTTTTTTCCTCATACACAGGCCACATTTACACACGCTCATTTCACTGAGCCTTTCCGACAGAGACGCAGCTTGAGCCCTTCCAGGCGCTGCTCCCATCAAATGATCAACTGTCATAAAGGATTTGGCATCAGAATGTTAAAAAAAATGAGGTGTGCGTTTATCTGCTTCATGTTTTCAGCTTGTAAACCAGTCTAGTGAAGATACATATATCAGTCTGTCAGATCGTACCCCCTATCCCCTACGATAGCCACATCTTAAACAGTCCATCAGTCTTTTCCCCCCAGCTGCAGCTCTCGCACTAGAGGTTTAGTGCTTTAACTGTCATGGAGTAGTGCACAGGGATGTAGAAAGCAGGCATCCTGATTGGTAATGATCTCCTGGCACTCTGCCCATACTGCTCTTTAGAGTGCAGGCTTTCTCTTCCCCCTGCAGGATTTAATTAAGATATTGACATAAATGCATTCCTGGACGAGGAGCCGCGGTCTTCTTATTCAGCATTCCCACCATCACCTTCTCTGCTCTTAAACACTCTTTTTTTTTGTTCTCTGGCTTATTCTTCTACATTTCACTTTTAATTTTACTCACTTACTCATTCCATGTTAAAATTGATTTCCCCATTACTCACCTTTTGTCTATTCAACCTTGTCTCTCTCTCTCTCTCTCTCTCTCTCTCTCTCTCTCTCTCTCTCTCTCTCTCTCTCTCCTCTCTCGCCCCTGAAGCTGACGATGGGAGGCATTCCAACAGGAGTGTGAGATCAACACAGGCCTCCCCCTTGATAGCTGAACCCCGCACACACTCAAGAGCCTCTGGTAAATTGAATTATGAATATAAAGAAGCCAAAATTGGACGGTATGAGATGTGATTATGTATTCATTCCACTTTATTTAATAAGGATAAAAAAGCAGAGATCATCATGTGCGATGATGTCGGATAATCCTACCTGTTTCTCCTTGCCCTCCAGTTGAGGAGACGGCAGGTCGGTCATCTGGCAGAGCGTCTGTGCTCTCAGACACTCCTTCAGACAGGTTGCAGATGGCGTCGGAGAGGTTCAGACAGAGCAGTCCAGACCCCCTGGTAGCCGTTGCAACAGAGTTGTTCATCTCAGAGGAGAACATAAGCAAGATGGAGAACATCCTGGACACGTGGAGCTACAACCTCAAGGTTAGCCCGCATCTCTTCAGGATTGTAGCACTGTCCTTCCGTAATTAATCAGGTTAATGGCTCTTATTTGCTGTCTGCTTGAGAGCTGACCAGTCTATATATAGAGCTCTGACACAGGTTCCTACAATAGTGCCTGCTTTATATGTGACAGCGGTGTTGTGGTTTGAGCTTCAGCAGATTCACAATGAAACAGGCCCTCACTGGCAGAGGCACCCATGATAAGAAAAACAATTATTTGAATTGTTCACTGACTGTAAGAAATGTGGTATTTTTAATGATAATGTAGAGTTTTGCATAAGTGGTTAAATCAGCGTTGCAGTGTTAACAGAGAGTGCCAGTGGAGCCTTTGTAAAGCAATGGAGAAAGCACATTATGCTGTTTCTGCTGTTGAAATTTTAGTGTTACTGCCTCTCATTTACAAAACCTAAATGACTGCATAAGGGAGAAAAGCTATAAACTGGTTATACTACAAAGTGACTATAAATCTTGTTTATGTCACTAACACTGCATGTTTCTAATTATAAATCACAATCATCATAAAAATCTGCATATGTGGTTCATATTGAAATGCCCCATATTAACCTGTCCTACATATGATTTCTCAAAAAAAATGACAATAAGAAGAAGATGCAAAAAACAAATAAGCGTAAAGCCCAAACAGTTATGACAGGAGTGGGCTAATACAAAAACTTTCAGAAGTGAACACATGATCAAGGGACAGAAAATCAAATCATGAGATCTCTCAAAATACTCTTTTGCTGATATCTGCCTTTGACTTCCAGTGCCAAAGCAATCATTGTGCACCATTATGCACGCACATAATGCACCACAAATACACAATTTCCGTTCCAAAATATGAGAGCTTTATTTGTTGTGCTGAAGTGGCCTGGGTGTTCGTCAAGTCAACTTTATTTATGTGTGTTTTTACACAAAACAAGTGTGGTCCAAAGTGCTTTCCAGAAATAGTAACAAAACAGAAAAAACAGGGCAACATACACACATAGACAAACACAATTCAGGCACAATACAGCTAGTTAAATACAGCCAGAGTAAAAATTAGTTTTTAGGAGTCAATGGATCCAGCTGATCAGATGTTGGGGAAGGTGATTCCACTGATTTGAGGCAGCTACAACAAAGGCTCGATTAACCTTTTGATTTTGATTTACTATGTGGGACAGTTAAGAGACCTTGACCAGTGGACCTAAGGGATCTAGATGTACGGTGTGGACACAGCATTTCGGAAATGTACGGAGGAGCAACACTTAAGGCTATATAGTGTTAATACAAAACTGTTGTATTTTCCACCTTTCTAAGAGAGGGACCAAGGAATTAAAGTTTAAGACCATAAAAAGCTGGGGCGCCCAGGTGGCTCACCGAGTAGAGCGCGTACCATATAGGGCTCGGTCCTTCCCGCAGCGACCCGGGTTCGGGTCCAGCCCGCGGTCGTTTGCTGCATGTCCTCCCCTCTCTCTCTCCCATACCTTCCTGTCTCTCTCTCACACTATCTCTGTCAATAAAACCATAAAATGCCTAAATTAAATCTTAAAAAAAAAAAAAGACCATAAAAAGCTTACAGACTGACCTAGGTTTATAAGGCAGCAGGGCAAGAATGTAATCTATTAATCTCTTGTTGAGATTTTCTTTTTATGGGTCAGTTTTTATTTTTGATATGTAGAGAAAAAATATACAGTGTAAGCTACACAACACGGTGATGCTCAGTGTAAGGAAAAGATGTCAAATGAAGATAGACATTAGACAAGTTGTACTGATGCTGAAAATACATTGTAATACTGGTACCTGAGCCTGCAGTGTAAATAGTCTTAAATGAGGCTCACCATAACTGAGAATTTATGCGTATTGCCCCTCTTTGCTTTCTCTTTTGCTGTATAACTTAATCCTTTTTATTATGTTCCACCACCATGGTACACTGTGTGTGGGACATCATGTCGCCATGGTGCTGTCTGTGTGTCTGTCTGAATGTGTAGACACATTCTTGTGAACAATAACTGAAGACAATACATGATAGAAACAGAGTAGATGATCTGAATAGATTTTGGAGCAACTTGCTGCATACATTTGCATATTAATAAGGAAAACGTATTTTCTTGAAACTACTATAACCCCTACAACTTCATATTAATACCACCCATGCGTCATGTGAAGAAATGCATGTTGACATAGAAATATTTGTTATTAATGCATTAATTTGCTTAATTAATGACAACATTGGCATAATTGGTTATGTTAAATAAATCATGGTGATTATGGCAGTTCAAGTGCCTTTTTAAAGTGACTCAATATGATGTCATATTCCACATCAGTGACTTCACTTGATGAAAATACAGGCATGTTCTATAAATTTTAACTCATGGCATATTTTTAGCATATACAATCTTTATAAAGGAAGCCTCATCACTGTCCATATATACAGTCAGCATTATTTCACTGTTTTGTAGGTGTAGAGAGGGATGGTGAGAGTCCACCAATGCATAAGACTGAGATGGATTAAATGCATGAAATAACAAAAAATGTTTGCAATGTGGAGCATGCAGGCAATTCCTGAGGCCAAAGTGGTGTACTGTACGAAGACATGAGTAGTGCAAGATTGTGCAAACAATGCAAGGTAATAAATAGGAAGGATAAAATAGTCACAGTAGTGGGATTACAGTGAGATCCATATGAGGCGGCGAGGGAGAGACCAGAGATTTATGTGGGTGTACAGGGGTTGAGTCTTAGGAGGGCTCATTGAGTAGGCTGACAGCACTTGGAAGACGCTGTTGAGGTAACGAGTGGTCTTGATCTTAATGCTGTCTCCCTGATGTCATGTACAGTAGCGCCTTCATGGAGGGCAGCTGACAGCCAATCACCTGCTCAGTTGTGCCGATAATAGGATGGAGCTTGTCCTAGGAGTAGGAGGAGGCAGAGGAGAACCAGACTGCAGTGGAGGATGTTAAGATGATTTCTAAGGGGTTATGAGTTGGCAAATTTCTCCAGAAATCAATCCTCATTTCTGTATAGGGACTAATTGTGGTTGAAGATGAGGTTTACCAGGCTCCTGTCATCTGCAAACTTTGTCATTTGCCAAATCCTCTGGTGCACCTGTTCGTATCATCACAAAAAAAGGCTGATGGATGCACATTTCCATATTTGCTAATGTAGTGTAATGAACACGTTGTGATTATCTCTGTCCCACTCTCTATTCCTCAATCAGTCCAATGTGCTGATAGAGCTGAGGAAGTGGAAGCTGGTCTTCATGGAGCAACACAAGTTGGAGTTGAGGAAGGAGAGGGAGAAGTATGCGGCGCAGACAGCTGGCCTCAAGGCACAACTAGGCAGCCTGAAGGAGCTGCTGCACACCTATGAGACCTCCAACCAGAGGAAAGACGAGGTGTGTAAATGCAAATCATTTCTCTAATGCACGTCTCTGTCTTTCGCTCCTTTGCACTTCCTATCTCTCATATACGTTTTACGCTTGAAAGAAAGGATGGGGAACACCTCACCTACATGACTGGGATTGGAGCTAGCTAAAGATGGAAAAGAATATGTAGCACTCCTTGGCAAGCAGGTCCTTGATCTGCTCTTTAGAGTAATGAGCTTGTTGTGTGGTGTCTCTCCTGTCCTCCCTCAGGTGATAGTGAACCTGAGCCAGGTGCTGGACAGACAAAAAGAGAAGCTTGAGAAGATGAGGGCCCTCACCCACTGGAGACTTCAGCACATCGATGCCAAAGAGGAGGTACACAGAAGGGAGAAGAGATGAGGGTTTATAGGACACTGGAAATGTCCTGATACTTGATTTTAACAAACAGCACAAACAAACTGTTTTGATTGTACAGACACAGTTAAAATGATGAGGTGTGTGTCTAGAGGTGCAGCCACCACATGTGATATATCAACATCTTCTGTCTTCTTTGAATCATCAGTTCACTCCGTCCTTTACTGTGATCTGAGGAGTCTGTCTGTTTAAACCGCATAGTATCATTTACATTTTTGGAGAAATGAATGTCAAATTAGTGGTAGTGAACTGTGTCTTAACGTTGCTAGATTACTGTCAATGCAGTTTAATGTTTTATGCAAATCCTCAGTCTCTGCATGACTTACCGACCCATACATCACTATGTCACTGCACAGTTAACATGCATATGCCACATTTTCACACAGATATCTCCTCGCATGAAATTTACATACTTGAAATATTGTCAGTGTACTGATAAACAATCTGTTCCTTTTTATCCCATACTACATAGCAAACTAAGAAATGGATAGCAGAAAATATTTAATAAACTACCTGTTCATTTCATGAAATGTATTTTTTTGCTGTTTCTTCAAAAGGGCAAATGAAGTGGAGATGACTCACATTTTTATCTAAGCCATAACACAGAAAGTGTACCACAACAGAAAATGTACTGCACCTGCACAAGAATGAATTATGGGTGTAATTATTTTCTTGTGAATATTTTCATGGTCTTGTGGTTCCCTGCTAGGCCCATGCTGCTCGGATGGCGCAACAGCACTACAATTTGCAGCTGAAGAAGAAAGTGTGGTTAGGATGGCACTCTCTGGTCGAGAGACACTGGAAGGACAAGGTGGAGCGGGCTTGCCGCATCAGGGCCGAGGAGGTCTGCGTTCGCCTGTCTGCGCAGTACGAGGCCAAGCTGGCCGAGGTAAATAAGTGGGCACAGGAACTAAAAAATAGGCAGATGTGTACAAATTGTGCAGAAATTTGGATTGTGGGCATGGTGGTGCTGCATGTGGGTTTCAACTGAATACATACTGTGTTGGACGCAGAGAATACAGGGGAATATAATCTGATCTCTATAATCTCATATCAGCAGTTGTTTGTTTTGATTTATTGAGGTGTTTTATACCACAATAATCACTCCATTCTGTAGCCAGTAAGATACATTATACTTAACCAGAGCTGAGTCATAGAATAGACCTAAAGTACCACTTTGTTACCATGGTTTGTTAAAATACATTTACAGGTAAATGTATTTTTTCTAAGGTTCTTTTCTATAAATCAGTTTCATATGTAAAATTTGATAATTTTAGTAAATAATAGCTGCACTAAAGCAGTCACAGCTTGATTGATGGAGGTTGCAGTAAAAGAACAGTGGAGCAAGACAGGCAGAGCATGCAGAGAGAGAGAGAGAGGGTGCGGCAGGAAGTGACAGAAATAAAGGGATGTAGCCACGAGAGTGAAAGAGAGATAGGGAAAGAAGAGTTATTGTCAATGCTAGAGACCTGCAGTGAGGGTGCAGCACATGGACAGAGAGAGAAATTGCACATTGGCAAGGCAACATGGATGGGCAAAGAGAGAGAACTCAGTTTACAGCTATCCAGATTTTGTTCTCAGCATTATGTTAATGACTGATTCTTTCTGTCCTCTGCCACCTGTCTCTGCAGCACTATGAGGCTATGGAGAAGTCCCAGGCTGAGATCCACAGACTGCGACTCGAGCGAGAGCGCTATGAGGAATCTATGAAGAAAGCCTTCATGCGGGGTGTGTGTGCCCTCAACATGGAGGCTCTCACCATGTTCCACACCACAGAGGGACGGCCAGACCAACATGCAGCTCATGATCAGCGTGGTGAGTTACGTAATAACCACATAGACCTATTCCTGTTAATAGAGAATCTTTATCTTTTGGACAAACGGCAACACTGACACCTGCACACAGCCTTTAAGAGACAGTCACATCCTCATCACCAGTCCCATAACTAGTCCCCTGCGCTATAACTAACAACCAACCTTGAAGCCTCTGTGCTCTATTGATCCAGCACTGCTTTCAGGATAGAAACTAAGACACCATTTGTCCAACAGAGTGCAGCCTTGTGCTATTGGCAATTGCGTAGATTTATGAATGAGTGGAGTGAAGGGGGTCTTTGTTATTTTCTTGAAGTCATTCACTGGTTCATCTGATGGAGTGATGAGTCAGTGAATGTGCTGAGTGCTGACTGAATGGCACTCTGCAGAGGATATAACCTTGATGTGGCATTGAAAGATTGGCAAGTACCTCTCCAGATTTTTTCTGTGTGCGTCTGTGGCCTCATTAAAACAGATACTATTTTCTTTATTGTTTTTACACTCAGCAAATCATTGAAGGACATTATATTGGTTCAATTTGATTAATTAATTGACCTATATGATTAAAGTATTGGCTTCTGTACTTGTCCAGGCATAGGACAACAGAGACCCTCAATAAAGAAGAAGCAGGCACCATCTTAAGCAGCTTATGAATCTTGTTAGACGATGCTCCATTGGTACTAAGGGGCCTAATGAATGCCAAAAAACCATTTCCCTAACCATTACATCATCATCACCAGCCCGTCCCGTTGACTCCAGCCAGGACAGATCCATAGATTCAGGCTGTTAACACCTAATTCAGACCCTGCCATCAGCATGTTGCAACAGAAACCAGGACTCATCAGACTAGGCGATGTTTTTCCACTCTTCAGTTTTCCATTTTTGGTGATCGCATGCCCACTGCTGCCTTATCTTGTTGTTTTTAAGAGGAGGAGTGAAACCCAGTAATGTCTTCTGCTGCTGTCGCCCATCTGCTTCAAGGTTTGATGAGCTGTGCGAGCTGAAACGCCCTTCAGCACATCACTGTTGTACTAAGCTATTATTTGAATACTTGTGGCCTGCTTCTGACACTAAATGGATTTTTTTGTTTATCACACCATTCGTGGTTAACTCTAGGGAGTAGTGTGAGAAAACTCCAGGGGAACATCCATATCTGGGATGCTACAACCTGTGTGTCTGGTGCCAACAATCATACCATGTTCTAAGTCGCTTAAGTTATGTGTCATGCCTGTTCTCATGTTTAGTTGAGCAGTAACTGAACTTCTGCATGCTTTATACTTGTGCTTAATTTGTGTGACTCACTGCGAGCTGTTTGCATAAACGGGGAGATGTAGCCTACTTAAAGTGGATACTGAGTGTAGGTTAATGCTATCTTCTGTCTTTTTCTTCCAAGTACACATACCTTGATAAATCTTGTCTAAAACCAGTCCAACACTCAGCTTTGACGATAAGTGATTTGCTGTGGCTGTAACAAACCTGTATTGAGACTATATTCTGTCAGTCTCATTCTACTGATATTTTCTTTCCCTCTGTAGATGCTCTGCCCCCCCGAGATGAGCCTGGCTCTAGTTCGCTGGCTCAGCTCCATGCACATCCCGTCTCTTCCACGCGGTTCAGCCCAATCCACTTTGACCCTCCCTCCCACAGCGAAGTAGAGGAGACGGTGAGAATTAATTTCTAATTAAAATTAAAACATACATTTATCTGCATTCCACGGTTCTTTGTGCCACAATTATAATCACAGCTACACTTGAATTCCTCTGTGAGTCTCATTAAATACAAACAATCTTTCATGGAAAATAGTCTCCGAATTTGCTGCTGCATTTACATTTTTCTTTTCTTAAATTCTATTGTATGTCATTAGTATACATCATCACAAATTATGGATTTTTCATCAACTACTTTCATGTTGCTGACACAAAAACAAAAGGACAATCAGCTTTCTTAACTCCTTCAATCCGATTTTATTTGCTGCACTGTCACCCTCCTCATCTGTCTCCCACTCCTGTCCCTCTTTCCCCTCATCCCCTTTTCCTCAGGTGGGCTCCAGTGTCCCGGTGTCCAGGGCAGAAGTGCTGCCTTCCACTACAGTTGTCCACAGCTCCCTCCCACTAGGGGGCACTGCAAGCACCCACAAACAGGTTAGCATTACCCATAAAGCTATTGGCTCTGTGTTCAAGGTTCCTTTGAGGACATACAATCAATCAAAATGTCCACCTTCAAATCTGTTACCTGTAACTGTATCATGGGAAAAATTTTAAAATTGTTCCCAGATCAGTAACTATTTGCCCCAACTCTGATTGGCTCAAGTTAAATGAAGAAAGTGTCTCTTAAAATAATCACATTGCTGCATGATGTAATGACACACGGTGTTATAAATATTGTTTCAGGTCAGTGGGCGTGTCGTCACAGCCAGTCAACAAAAACCCTCAAAGACGGTAACGGCTCGCATCACTGCACGCCCCGATGTTGGTAAGACTACACGCGGCAACCTCCAGGTGATGGGTGTGGCTCCGCCCATGAGCTCTGTCATCGTTGAACGCCATCATCCGGTTACACAGGTATGGGACAGGGCGCATCACTTATGGTTACTCTGATGTATAACCATCTTTATCAATGTGGGGTTGAGACTGAACTTGAAAATCTGATTTCAGTTTGTGAACACGCAAATTATAGTGCACATACATACATAATTTTTTTTCTGTTTCCTTCCTTTAGCTCACCATTGGCCAGGCCACGGCTGCTAAGTTTCCTCGCTCCTCTCAACAAAGTCATGGCTCCACCGGAGGCAAGAGCTCATCCAGAACACACTCCAACACGTGCCACATACATTCCATCAAAGTAGTCGAATGATCACATGCACATATCTCATCAAACTGTTACACACCTACTCTAGATTTGAGTGTTCACTGTACTATGCAACCATCATAAAAATGCAGCTGTTATATTCTCCTAATGCAGCCACTTATCAAGTAGAGACTATGAAGACAACTTGGACAGCTATTCAGGGGATTTTGTTCAGAATATGGTGGCACTGTTTTCAAATGAATTTTATTCTGACATTCTGGAATGAAATTGTCCTTGCCCTCTGCATTTCGATTATGATTTCTTTTTACATTTTAGCTCAGTTTGAAAGACTGAATTGTTTCTTAAATTTGCCTTTAAAGTGATAATCCGCAAGATTCTTGTTTTTCTTGATTTTTGACCTTTGGTGAAGCGGTCATTGCTTTGGTGTTTTGCGCTGCATTTCCCAGCGATCACTTTGCAGCAGTGTCATCAGTACTTCGCCATCACTGGACTGACAGCAGCTCCCAAACCCCAAAACAAACAAACTGTCCCACTGAGACTAACACTGCGACTGCAAATAACAGAACAACATCATTTTCAGAGACGGTAATATCTATAAAAAATATATTAAACATATTTTATAAAACAATGTGATTACTGTTTAGTTATGTTATTACTGCATATCTATTACTGTCAGTAGCCACAAGCAGATACCAATAATAATGTTATATTGACAAAAGACAATGATTGCTTACAGTAAGATTAGCATTAGATATACAGTACATTAGTATTTGATTAACTTGATTATAAAGACACTGAATGTAGACTGCGGCTAATAAATAATAGCAAAACCTACTAGTCCAAAGAAAATGCCATATCTGCGTCGCTCCTCATCGTCCCTTCTCATCCTGGAGTGCTTTTCATTTTTGAAAGGCAATGCCAATATACACTCTAGTTTTGACGCGGAGACGGTTGCTTTCCCTTTTTAGCACCTTTTCTTTTTCCTTGGATTTTCTGTTTGTGTGTCTAAAGTTTGAGTTTCTGTAGGTACTAGTCTTTTCTTTGTCTGTTCAGCCATAGTGGCTGAAGTGGGTATAGGTTATTCTATGGTATCAATCGGCAATAGAGTGTAGCAAAACAGACATTTTATTTATATGAAATAGTTGCGGATTATTACTTTAAATTATGAAAAGTGAAGACTGTGCTGTGCTATCATGTGTGAAATCACATATTTTAAATTATTGCATTGTTGATTTTTTTTACATTGAGACACAAATGTCAAACATCACAGATGAAGTGTACAGTACTAAACCTCCGTCACATGTCAATGACCTGACAAAAATCAGCATTTTTATAATAAATTATTTTACTGTTGACCGTCTGTACAGATCATTAGTTTGACTGAAAGTGATGTAAACTTGAAGTTATTTTTGTGTTTGTCCATACGCTATGATGTTCATCCTCATGAAATGCTGCAGCTCTTACTGCTGCCGCTCTCCGCCTCCATCCGGATCTTGTCTGTAAGATAACAAATCAACAGTTTCTGTGATAAAATACTGCTCAACTCAAATTGGCACCCTCTCCCAGTCAGCACAGCTACACACTTCTAGATTTGTCACTTGTATTTTTGTCCTACTGAGAGTATTTGTTAACCAAACGTACCTGCCACCTTCCTATTGCCTGTGTGGATGAGGCCCTGGTAGAGCTCTTTAGCAGGGCTTTTCTGAGCCAGCTCCACCCCATGGAGCCAGATCAGCAGCATCCTGTTCCCATGCTCCTGGTAGCTCTGCTGACCTGTGGACAGAAAATACACACAGCACAGTCCAGTCAGAAATACATTTCAATCAGCAGAAATAAACTGTTAGAGATAGCTAAAGCTAAAGTAGAGCGAATAATATAGCCAGATTACTTGGGGGAAAAAAGAGCATTCTATTATTAAGTTATTTATCTAAGGAAGAGTTGGGCAGAGTGGTATTTTTCCAGTCCAGATTTTCTTAAAGAGTTCAGGGATTTGAACCAGTAACCTTATATTTGGAGGCTGCAAGAGGCATATGTTCTATGTAGTCTCATATAAAGAACTGCCAAATACATAGTCAGAAGCCTGTCCGGTGAGAGTGTTAGCACCTGTCCACTGCTCCTCGATGGCGGCCACTTGCTCCTTCGTGAAGCTCCAGTATTCTGCCAGTCTTTTCCAGTCCCCTGGTTTCAGGAGCTGGTACGACAGGCGCCAGGCCACGGAACGAAACTGCTTGGTCTCAAAGCGGTGGTCCAATTTAAATGTTAGCGGAAACTGGCTGTGAAGACTCTCATTAATCTCAGTGTTGGCCTGAAAGGGCAATCAAATCATGTCAGCATCTTGAGAAAGGCCACAAGCCTCAGAGTCTACAGGGGCATGGTGAGAGCTGATTGGAAGGACGCACACACACACACACACACACTCACGATTAGTAATCTGAATGCCAAAGCTACACATTTGGAGTATCAAGAAGGGTAGGGAACCACACACATGCTTAATCAAATTGGCGGTAAAATTGGCCATAAGTATTTCTGGTTTGTTAGTCATTTTTTAGCATGGCCGCTTTAATAGTATTAGAAGGGATTCAGCTAATCTAGAAGAGTGACGTGAGGAAATGAATCATCTGTGATGAATGTAATTATTGATTTCCGGGCCTCGGGGATGGATTATAGGGCTCAAGAAAGCAGCAGACGTTCCAAGCATCGTGTCACTATCGCCTCACCTTACTCCATGCGTAGTATCTTTCTGCTTTGATGATCATGTCCACAACGATCACCTCGTCCGCTCTGGCTGCCACACCCAGCGCGCTCTTACCCTGCTGCTCAGAGGACATGTCCAACAACATACACATGAATTAGAACTGTAGGGTTCAGAATTACACTTTCCTTACATCATCCCAATGTATTGTGCTATTGTTATGGCTTAAATGCATCAAGAGTAGTGATTCAACCCTTCCTCTTTGGACGACCAAAAATGAGATTTTGGCCAGATTAAATCCCAAGAAAAGCATACACATGTCAATTTTAAAGATTGTTGTAAAAATCTCATGCTGTGAATTTTCCCAGAGGCTTTCTCAGAGCATCCTTTACTTCTGGTGTAGTAACTTTGTTGTTAAATTAGCTCCAGAAATAGTGTTTGTGAGCACTCTTACCCTATCCTGGAGTGTCAGATCCAGCCCAGCTTTGAGAAGCATTTCCACCACATCCACTCTGGCCAGTTCTGCAGCAAGATGCATAGCAGTCTGGGATCTCTAACAGCAGTTCACAGCATAGCACAGCGCAATGCAGAACAGCAAAGACAACACAACATTTTCACAGTCAGGTTTTTTAAAAATGTTCAAGCCGAGTCCTTATTTTGAGAGTGTGTTACTGTGCAGAGCAAACCTGATCAGCGACATTGATGTTGCAGCCCGCCCCCAGTAGAGTATGGATGACAGGGAGGTGACAGTTCTTCACTGCCAGGTGGAGAGCAGCCTCTAGGTGCTGAGAGCAAAAATATCCTGTTACACAACACAAACCCAAAAATGAACTATGTACGATGAGGAGTGTGTCAGCAATACAGTGGAAGTAATGTGTGTGTTTGTGTGTCTGTGTTTGTTTGTGCATACGTACGTAGGTGCGTATGTGTGTTCTGTGACATTGCAAAGAATGTGCAATTGCCACCTGGTTTGTTTCCGCTAACCTGATTCTGAAAGTCCGTCTGGGCTTGGTGGTCTAGGAGGAGTATCACCAGTGATGTGTCGCCTCTCTCTGAAACTGGATGGAGAGCGCTGCATTTGTCCTACAAGAGAGAGCGTTCAGATGTACTGGAAGTGTAAAGGAAGATCTATTTAAGCACATGCTGCCCAAAGGATTAACCCCATTAACGCATTATGTAGTAGTGTCATTAACAATAGGGGAATAGTGCAGTGATTTAATTATCGGAGTCAGTAGTGCCTTACTGTACCGTGGTGAGGATGTTGGGGTCACAGCCAGCCTCCAGCAGGACCAGGACACACTCCTCATGTGCGCTGTCTGCAGCCTGGTACAGCGCTGTCTCACCAGCCTGCAACACAGAGAAGAACCATCCATAAAATAGAGTGGCACTTGCTAACCATAACAGAACAAACTCAGATGGTCCACATTTTCAATTTTTTTTACTGTGTTGACAAAAAAAATCTGCTTTTATCTTCCTCTAACTGACTACCATTGAGAATCATCACCCTACCTTACAGTGATGGGACTTGGAAAGACGTCAGCAACTCCAATGTCATAGCTAATAACTCTTGATATTGATTTATTCAGAATTATCTGTGGAGCCTTTTTAATCTTTTTTTATTATTTGGGGAAGACAGGGAACTGCTGTCATTGCAATCCACTGTTGAGTCCCAATCCCAGCTTTGAAAACGCTCAGCCTGAAGCACCGTGTAAACATTATCAAATACAATTTGTCAGTGAAAGATTTGAAGTTAAAACCAGGACACACTTATATAATAGTAACCACTAGTTGTTTCATACATACTTAATAAACCAAAGAGAAGCCACCATGCAGAAGTGGACTAGCCACTGAGCCAACACTGTCACAGAGCATATGAACCAAACTGTGATAGAGACAATGTTTACGCTGATTGTCTACCATATTGACTTCATCCCGAGTATCAAAGCTCTGCAGCAGCAGTTGGACGGCGTCCAGGTGGCCGTTCTTGGCAGCTAAGTGCAGGGGCGTGTCACCGCTCTGCCAGAAGGGAGGGAGGGAAATGACTCACATCAAAGAGGGGTTTGACTTTGAGCTTTCTTGCAGGTGTGACACCCAACAGTGAGCACAAACACGTAAATAGATGTAATAAGTAAAAAAATACATATAAATAGATGCCCTCACCAAAAACAGACACATAAACACACATCCACGCTAATGAGTTCGCACACCCACCTTGTTGGGCTTCACGGTGGCCATGTGGTAAGACGGCTCCATCAGCATCTCCAGCATTTGGACACAGCCATGCTCTGCAGCCAGCGCAAATACCCGGTGTCCCGACTGAAAAGTACGGGAATTAAGGAACACACCGACCACACTTGGCAGTATTTTGGTAGTGGTAGGTGTAGTGCTAAGGGCATACAGGCAAATTAGCCCTAAACAATCCTCACAGAATGTGAATTATATAGTAGATTGGTTTATCTGAGAATGGTTGGAGTGAACAGCACTGTAGATACCTGGTCCTCCTTGTCTAGTTCTTTCATCTGCAGGTCGTCAACGATGTACTGTACAATGTCAGTGTGGTTGTTGATAACAGCACAGTGCATGATGTTCAGTCCTTCCTGAGGGGAAAAAAATCAACTAAATAAAAAGGGAAAATAATAGATTCTCTCTTTGACTAATCAAGAGAGGAAATATGCATATATGTAGGATATGTATCTACTATTGTCAAGGAAATTTAACATGACACACTGAGTTCTTTGAACTCACGATGAAACGAGAGGATATCTGACCAGCATGTAGAAAATGTAGTTTCTGAGACATTGGTTGCACAAAGAGCATGCAAGTGTTGGATTTGAGTTGCAGAAAAATGAAAATCAAGCACCAACATATGCCTGTGGAGGACCATGTTTTGTTGAAATGTTGCACAGAGTAAAAGGAACACTGGCCCAATCCGTGGAGACTTTTCACTTGCAGTCACTGAGATCCAGTCGGACAGACACGTTTCTGCAAGCTCTTTACCTCGTTCTCAATCTTCTGTTCAGCTCCAGCCTGCACTAATAGTTTCAGGATGTCCAAACTGCCAAACCAGGCGGCCAAATGAATGGGTACCACACCATGCTGTTGGGGAAAAACAAGAAAATGGAAATAGACTTTTTGGATTACTTAAACAATATGACATAAGCTATTGTCTACTGTACAAGTTTTCAAATTCCCTCTCACCTTGTCCTTTTGATCCACCTTGACTCTGCGTTTTAGAAGAAGTTGCACAGCTTCCGTGTTTTTGCCAGCTACTGCATAGTGAAGGGCAGTTCTATTTTGCTGAGGTAAAAAAGATACATTATCCATTTACACAGGGGTTGATCCAAAACCCCAAAATAAGGTGCCAATTCCATCTTGTGTACAGTGATTACACTCTGTTCTGAGTAGTCTAGAAACTGAGTAGTCTACACTACACATAGAATGTAGTGTGGAGAGATTCTATGTAGTGTAATTACATTCTATTCTATGTAGTGTGATGAGATTCTACTCTATGTAGTGTGATTAGATTCTACTCTATGTAGTGTGATTACATTATATTCTATGTAGCATGATGAGATTCTATTCTATGTACTGTGATGACATTCTATTATATGTAGTGTGAGGAGATTCTATTATATGTAGTGTGGTGAGATTCTAGAGTTTCTATTGTAGACAGATGACTTGTCTTTGTAGACTCACCACGTTTTTTGCATTGGCATTCACCCCCTTCCCAAGAGTCTTCATGGTCTCCACGTCATTCCTCTTAGCGGCTTCAATATACTGCTTCTCTGTCTCAAGCACTGCACAACACAGCAGATGGAATGGCTTCATATTTGGTTAAGCACTATTCAAATATTTTTACTATCTCATCATATATGACATTGAAATATGTCAAATGTATGCAGTACATACCAGATGATGTGTGAGGTGTTTGCGATAAAAAAAAGTCAACAGTAACATAACAAAGGTGAACTGAGATGCGTGCGTGTCTGTGCTGAGTCTGTGCTTCAGCCATGTGCAAACATACTGTAGTTCTTGGATACAAGCTGTGATGCTACAGGCATACAGTTAGTCAGTCTACCATGAATAACTAATGATTAACTAGGGAAAGGCCTACTACACCCCTTTAATTTTAATTCCACTGTTCATTCCCAGGAATGGCAATAGTTCTCCAGGGCTGTAAAAGCCCGTTCAACAAGGGAAACTTCAGTTGCTTCAGGCTATTAGTCTTGATATTGAAATTTAACATAATTCACTCTGTGAGGTAGGCTACTATGTATTTATTTTGTACTATCCTGTTAAGCCACACAGACTCTCTTTCTTTCACACTTTTTTCTCTCTTCAGTGTCCTCTCAGTCTTTTGTACTCACACATCTCTTTGTTGTCAAAGCTGTTGTCCGTCTCTTTGTCCGAGTGCTTGTGCAGTATGAAGTCAGTGAACCCCCTCACCGTCTCAGGTCTCACCCACGTTCTCGGGTCCAGATTCTCCTTCTTCGGCGCATGCTTCTTCATCCTTTCCCTCAACGTCACAGCTCCACTCTCCATTGGGAAGCTCTGTAAGTGGTCTCTTGCTGTAGTCAGAGTTGGCTCGGGCTAACCTGGTGCTTTCATCCAAAGTGCTGAAGGTTTGTGATGCTAAAGAGTATCTGAATACTCTCAGCACTTAACACTAGTAACACTAAATAACCAACCAAGACCAAACAATTAAACCATGTAAGATGGAGAAAAACCCTAAACTAAACCCCGCTTAATCCACTCTGATGTAGTTCCTTTCTTCAAACAGTGAACAAGTTAGCCTTGAAATGGAGAAGCAGTCTACTCTCCAACTATATTCTCATGCCTGGAGGGCTGGTCCTTGTTTACTCTAGCTGCTCACACCCTTCAGAAACTCGTTGATAGTAACAGAGTATATTCAACATGTCACACTCCACCTGCATTACAAGACAAGCAGTATGAGTATGGATTCATTTATCATGAACTGATTAACATGAGGCTCTTTTTGTTTATTTTATTTTATTTCTGTGAACACAATGCAGTGTTGAGGGGGATTAACATAAGCTATCATAGGTAACATAATAGTCTACACACGCTACACACTTGGAGACATCAGACTGGGTTGATGTGTTGAAGTGAGAGTCAATGGAGAATTTTTGGGCAAACCTCTAACCACAAGACACTGTAGTTATTGTACAGTTGTTGGACTGTTGTACTGTTATTGCACTCATCACTGCACTACCACTGTGCCGTCAGTGTTGACTACTTATATCATATACCATATATCACTTATCATTTAGCATTTATATTATTCATAACACTCACGCTCCTGGTGTTGTATGTTATATTGTATATTGTATTATAAATTGTATTGTAGTATACATTGTGTAATGTACGGATTGTATTTATTGCGTATTGTAGTTCTTATATTTTGTACTGTATTGAGTAAAAACAGGACAATTACAGTTACTACATTTCAAGATATAACTTGTAAGCCTAATTCTGAGGAGAGTAGGCAACAGAAATATATGGTCAATCTGTCCTTTCATTGTCCCATACCAAAATGCTTATACAATTTCACTCATATTTCAAGTACACTCAGCAATCACTGACTGACCCAAGGGTGGAACTACATCACTGGTGGGGGACAACATGTTTACTATTAACCTTTATTTATCCAGGGAAGTTTAGCTGAGCACGCATGCTCTTTTTCAGCAGCGCTCTACTTCACACTCAGTTGCAAACATTCACACAACCCAAAGCAACTACAGTCTCCTGCTGCCGGCCGCTGTGCAGCACCGCTGGAGCAGTCGCTTTGCTCACACTGTTTCCTCAGCTGGTCGAGGATTCAAACCAGCAACCCTCCAGTCACAGGCCGGCCTGTTGTTCAGTGAACCGATCTTGTTAATTCAAGTTCAATTCATTTATTTATATAGCCCTTTATCACAAGCATGTGTCAAAAGACTTTACAGAGAATACGCCTACCTAGATCTAACTGACCAACAATCAATCATAGAACAGAATGATGTAGGACAAACACAAGGAGAACAAAGCACAAGACATAGCAAGCCTACCTATTCTACACAGCCTAACCTCCCCGGCACCAGCATACAAGGAAAAACTTCCAAAAAGAAGGGAAGAAACTTTGCGGGGGCCGAAGAAGGATCCCCTACTGGGACGGCTGAGCATGCAACAGGTGGAATTCAGATAATGGAGTATAGATAGATTTTAATAAAAAAAAAAACCTCATTGCTCAAACTGAAATTTCAACAGGATAATTTATTACAACTCAGGTTTACATTATGATAAGACTCTCTTCTCTTCATTATTAAACATACATTACCATTTTAAAGCAATAAATAAAATTGCAGAAGCGGTGTATGTATTCTATTGAAATATCTGGATGAAATATCTTCATTAAGTCAATGTAAAAAAAATATAATATCAAAACTAGCCTGGCATGTAATAAATAGCTTCATGGCCCATTTAGCGTACAGTGCAGTCAAATAAAAACTTGAGGCTTATTCTTCATTGAGCAACAGAAAGCAGACTGGCACTGATAGACAATAGAGTGATTAACAGCAGTGTTTACAGGTATTTGCCAGAATTAAAATATACAATAAATGCACAATAGCCTAAAGCTTTTTGTCATCTATTATTTCTTCTACATGGCTCATCAAAAGAAAACAAATATAACAGCATTACTGCCAAAATGACATTCCTTATCATCAGCATTCTAATTGCAGATTTTAAATATGGCTGTCTGCAACAATTGTGTGCAAATGTCTGACACTTCAAGAGTGCTGTGCAATCCAACACCGAAAAGGTGGAGGGAAGATAATAAGCACGAAACTCCAGAGTCTAGTCTCCACTGATCAGGTGTCAGCTGTGCTGTGACCCGCCTGACTCACAGCCAGCTGTTTTCAGAGTAGCTGGCTAAACCTAATCTCACAAGTCAGATTTTAATGTGACCATATTAAACCATTCCAAATCCTGATTCGAACCTGGCTGGGCCAAGGCTGAGCCAGCTGCATGTCCTAACTTGGTCAGGACGGGCTACTAGTTCCAGTATAAAAGAGGAATGGTTATTGATTCTTTATAGAACATTTCTTGTACAATGTTGCAATCACTAGAATATCTGTTTTACAAAATAATTAAGAGAAGAATCACCATGAAAGTCTCAATTGTCTGCTGTTTGTTTTGCTGTCCTCAGACTCAATTGCTGAAACTAAATGTTGATTAAAGGTACACAAGATGTTTGTTATTTTCAAATTCTTCTGTTCTTTTGGCTAATCAACAGAGATGCAAGCCAAACTTCTTCCTCCTGCTTCTTCCACTCTGCCTCCATTTTATCCATCTGCAGCTGGTTTTACGGCCTGACTGGATTTAAACTGACCAAGATGGTGACAACAACCTGACCCATTCACTGCCACACTAGGCCACGGACGCACCAATGAATGAATAACATTTGGTTTATGCATAGCTAGTGAAAAAATAGCTAGGCTAATCGCCAAACCACATGTTGGCTGTGTGCTTTCAGTTAATTATCATACACCACTGAAAATAATGCTGCTAGAGTATTTATTTACTAAATGCAGTTTTCCTCTCTTGATCAGCCAGCTAACCAAAGAACACTGGGTTTTGAAAATAATAAACGTATCCTTTATCTGGGACGTTGTGGCTCAGCCGTGGTCCAGCCTGTTTAGGCCAGGAGACACCGACAGATCACAGCATGGCTAAAACCTGACCAGTGGAGACAAGACACCAGTGTTTTTCACCACCTGTCTTCAGCGAAGCCTCTCACCTCCTCTACATGATGGACAGTCTGTGTGCATGATGTCTGTCACCTGAAGAACTTGTCGATGGTGTTGCGAGGGCCGAGGGCTTTGGCCTTCTTAGACGGAGGAGAGGAAGGTGAGTCTCGTCTAAAAGCCATGAGAAAAAAAAACAAAAAAACAAAACATTATATAGAAAATAAAAACTTTCTGACTTGTTTTATTAAAACATCACCATAATCAAATTCATGTCACTTTACCTACATGGAATATGCTTACAGACATGCACAATCGCCTGCTTTGACAATCTGTAACTGAGCTCACCTTTTGCTTTTGCCTTTGTTCAATTGCCTGGGCAAGGGCAGGTCTCTCTCTGTGAACAGAAATAGACACTCATGGATACGGAAAACCTCCATCCTTATCTCCTCCCTCACAAAAAAAAAAAAAAAGACAACTATCTATGAGGGGGGGGGGATTGCACCACCTCTTCAGGGGTATAAAGAGTGCAATTTCTGAGGCCGGCTTGTTTAAGAGGAAACCGGGGTGGACAGACAGTCTATTGTGGAAAGTGAATAGGTGAGAAAGTGATTTAGCCATTTCCAAGAGCAGGGCAAAGGAAGCCCCATGGGGTGAAATGAGATGTCTCTTCTCTGTGGGAATCAATACACACATCCCACACAATGCCACCGTCAGTAAATAACAAGGTCACAGGCCACCCACACCCACCCACATATACATGCTTTTTATTTATTCCAAAGACGTCACGTAAGCCACAGTTTAGAGCTATTCTGAATGGCATAGTATTGGATGCATTCTCAGATTTCAGATCCATGCAGGGAAATACTGAATAAAACTGGCATCACAATAGTAAGCAACGAATGAAAACGCATGATTCACGATGACACGCACAATGAAAAAAGTGCTTGATTCATCTCGGTGCAATGCATGGGTTTCCTGAAGGAGTATCACACTTCCTGATTCATTACACTCACCTATGACCTTGCTCTTTGTAACAGTAATTGAAGGTGGATGCATGGGAGGTGACGTCTGTCCCCGCAGCTCGTGCAGCACTTCCTGGTTCAGGCAGAGGTCAACATGGCAGTTGAAGACCCTGAGATCATCAGTGTCCTGCGTCACCTGACACACTGGGCAGATGAGGACGGGACCTTTACGATCATAATGTGACTGAGGCTGCTGCGAGGTCACAGTTCCAGGGCAACCGCTGTGCACCGAAGAAACCCTTTGAAATGAATCGATGTCGTCATTTTTCAAGCTGTCACGGTCTGGCTGAGGATCCTTTCTGTTTGGTTCAAATGGCCCCTGCTCTGAGGTGTCCTGATTTATTCTTGCATTTGAGTATGTCAATCTATGTATTGGTTTAGACATTTTAACAACATGTGAGTCTTTACTTTGCTCTGCCTTCTCCCTCTGCTCTTTAAACTCAAACTCCTCCCTCTCATTGTCCATCACCTCCCATCCTTTGTGGCCTTTCTCTAGTTCCACATCTGACTCTGAGTCAATATCTATGCTTTGGTCTGGCTTTGTGGAGACATCACTGAGACACTGGTCTATGTGTCTGTTGAAGACATTCAAGTCGGTGGTCTCCACCTGCCTAAAGCACACAGGACAGGTGAGGCTCTCTGAGTGTGTGCCTCCCCAGCCTGATGTGGATGCCTGGGCCTCCAGGGGGAAAACACTGACATTTTCTGTGTTAGGGCGAGCTGATCTTCTACCTGAGGCTGTAAAGTTACTCTTTGACTCATGCAGCTTTGTTGGTGAGTCCTCACTCTTTTGAGCGTGAGTGCCTGTGGAAGTAATCACAGAGGAATCGCCCCCATGTCCTTCCTCTGATGTGTTCTCAGCCTGGAGTCTCAGTCTCTGGGCATGGGCCCTTTGGAAGAAAGACTGCTGCTGCTGCTCACTGACCCGGTTCACCTCTGCCCCCCTCTGGTTAGCCAGCCAGGGAACTTCCCCCTGCCTCTGGCCCTTCTGGGCTGCGGGAACACAAGCAAGGGGCGGGGTCTGGATGGAGGAACTGAAGAGAAGCTCTCTCCCAGGCTTTTGACCAGAGTCTGTCTTGCCTTGCTGAAGGAAGCCGACGATGCTCCTCTGCAGAGGCTTCTTGTCATCTGAACTGACAAAGGCAGAGATTCGAACACCTACAAACACAAATGATACAGACACAACATAAAATGAATGATGACATAGCCAACTGGATTATTATTTCAACATGCAGTGTATCACTGATCTATTCAAATACGTTTCAGAATAGTTATAGTTATTGATATGTTAGTTATAATGCAAGATCTAATTACCCATGAGCCTCAGTCTGAGTGGCTGGGGGCTGACATTTTCTATTTCAGTCTTCAGTAGGTCCTTCGCCACAGCAAAGATCTCATCCACAGTGGCAACAGCACATGGCAGCGTCCATGCCCTGGTTTTCACCTCAAAGTTGACGTTCTTAAGCTTCAGTGTTACCGTTTTACCCTTCAGGAAGAAATAAAATGCATAGAATTCATACATTAAATTCAGGTTAGCATGGGAAAATGGGAAAAGGCCATTTCTGTATGGAACACTCCAGCACGGCTATCTAACAACCTCTTAATTACAGAAATAATCAATGATAGGTTCACCACATGGAAAGACCATAAATAGCACACAGATGCATATCTGTATAATCTGTCATATCACTGATTGATTTGTCAGAATGCACTTGGTGAGTAACGGGCCACAAAGCGCTTCCATGGTAATGTGATCATCTCCCAGGGAGACATTTCCAAGGCTGATAGTAGTCCCCTGCTGTCTCCTTAATGGCCCTCCATTTCCTCCAGCTATCAAGACCACATCGGGACCCAGGCAGGGGGTGATGGCTGTGCCAAGCCATCCAGTCCCCTCTCTATCGATTGGGACAGGAATGAACAGGTTGAGGTAATTGTATGAGATTCTGTCTGGAGTCACAACGATTCTAGGAAGGCCAAGAATAACATTTGTGATTTTCTTTACAAATATAGCCCCTCTCTCTCAATCCATCTTTGTGGTATTGTCCATTTCTGTTCAAATACCCTTTCTGCTTTCTTTCCCTCCCGTTCCCCCGAGGAACGCTCGGTCTGAGGCAATCTCCCAGAGCTGCAAGGCACGACCCAGCCAAGCGATGGCTGCTCACAGCGGTTATAAAAACTGAAACTATGAACATAATATAAACCCATGCATGGTTGATGTAACCAGGAGGACGGTTATACAGTTTATACATGTTCATGTACCTTCAGCCCTTCCTTCTTCACGTCTTCGGCCAGGTCTTGGCAAAGCTCTCGGCATAAAGACAACTGCTCCTCGGCTGTACTCATTTCTCTAAATGTCCTGAGTGTCATTGAGAGGAAATGAGGGAGACTTCAGTGCCAAGTTAGGGAACTTTGAGCAATCAAACTAAAATATATCAGGTTCTCTTTCAGCATAATGAAAAACATACCTTTCTGTGCTCATGCTTTTTCTTTCTTCACCCCTGAATGAAAACACAGACATGTCAAAATTATCTTTAATGTGTCATACTGTTCAAATGGCACATATCGCTGGATTTTACTGTTTTTGTCCTGATTTGTCACACCGTCAGTTATTATTCCTCAGAAAATCAACGCTGTATAACCGAAAAAGAAGTTTCCCATCAGTTGCAGCGAGCTTCATTAAAACGTTAATGCAACAGACAGCTGGGTACCTTTGTATGTGTGTAGAGCCTAAACCCAGGGAAATCCGCATGAAGTGATGCCAGGCCGTCTCAGAGAACAACAAGGTCAGCAGCGCCATCTGCTGGCCAAGATGAGCACAGCTACTGATGCCCAGAGCGCTCAGCATCTTCTCACTCACCTTCCCTATGCCAAAAACCTGGGAAAAGAGCAACGCAGAATTCCCGTCATCCATCTTTTCCTTTCGCATTATTAGCCTCTTCACACTGCATCTTTCAGCCTTTCACAACACAAGACCTCATTATTACATTCTGAGATCTTTCTATAATTATTCGCCGACGAGACCCCGAAGGCTCTGTTTGTGTTTTAGCTTGAGCAGTGTGTACTGTACTTTGCGAACTGGCAGGTTCTGGATGAAGTCCATGACTGCCTCTCTGTTGGAGGGGAGTCTGTATTGGCCGTTGGGCTTGTTCTTGTCACTGCACACCTTGGCAAGCATCATGTTTGGAGCAATGCCTAGGGGAGCGAATACTGTAATTGTAAACCAACGGCTGGTAAAACACACGCATAATGTTAATCATACAGACAAACACAATGTCCAGGAAAGACTTGGCAGATTTTTATTATTAGCATTGAACAGTTTTGTTATTATAATGAGAATGTTATCATTTTTTTAAAAGGAGAGTGACCAGTCCTCTCACATTTCAGACAGTATAAAGTAGCGAGGGAGACAGGAGGGGGAGACACAGACTAGAAAGCTCTGGCGGGACTCAATCACACACATGGACTGAACCACTTTACTATCACTAGACACTTGTTATCATACTTATGCTGTAAAACTCAAGTATTCAGGCCTGCAGCCTTCTGCTCCTCACCTGCGCTGGCAGTCAGCGTGGTTTTCTGCT
This sequence comes from Centroberyx gerrardi, assembly GCF_048128805.1. Lineage (NCBI taxonomy): Eukaryota > Metazoa > Chordata > Actinopteri > Beryciformes > Berycidae > Centroberyx > Centroberyx gerrardi. The sequence goes on from NC_136004.1 coordinate 15,943,666, forward strand.
CGATGCGGAAGCGCATCTCTCTCACAGCTTCCTCCACAGACGCTCCAAACACCTCAAAAGCCCCGCCGGCGACACCTGCACCTCCAGAGCCCAGCGAGCAGGGAGAGGAGCCGGGACTGTCCTCAAACAGGACAGGAGAGAGGTCTTCCACCTCCGCCACTGTCTGCTGGGGGAGCTCGCTCTGCCCTTCACCTTCACATAGACAAGAGTGGGGGGGTTAGGACACAGGAAGAGAAACAGGAAAAATGGAGACAGACAGATAGGACATGATAACAGACGTTTATATATTTAATCTCATGCTACCAATGCCATTTGATATGCTTGAGACGAGGAAAATACGATGCAGATCAGAGATACTGATAGTTCTGATGTTCACTAATTTGCTTACTCTGTTGTTTATAACCTCCTTACACCATTTGTTTCATCTCCCACACATTTCAGTCTGCCTTCAAATCTAATGCATAAACACATACTGAAATGCAAGAACATAATGAATGTAATGCTGCTATAAAGATAAAATTCTAGTGTATGCAACTAGTAATTCATACAATAGAAATGCTTGTCAGGATAAATACCTCCAATATGATGCATTATTAAAACAGTTAATGTGACTAAAACTGTGGTTATTATAAAGAAACGCACCGCACCATGTAATCATTGTGCTTTTCAGTATAACTGAGTCCTACCTGTTCCGGTGCTGCTGGTGCGGAAGCGATGTGTGCGTGAGGACTCAGGCCAGCTCTTCCTCTGCTCCAGGTGCTCTGTGAAATCCAGATAGGCTTCATCCAGGCTCAGCGGCTGGAAGTGAGGGTCGTAGTCTGCAAAGATCTCCCGGATCTAACGCAGGGGGACAAGGACTTATGGTCAGCTGTTTGTTTTAAGCAATAAGCCACGAGAGGCCTAAAAATCTTAGCTGTCCTAATATCACTGGAAAGCACACTCTCAAGTGGTTTATTGCTTTTTAAAAGGGCAATAATACGCTACTGTAATAAAAAAGGATGGAAATGTTATGTAATAAATACTTTTTTTTATAGTACATTCAGTTCTAGCACCAGTATGGATGGTGTTTTTTTGGTTAGAACATTGATATTTAAAATAACAGCATTTTAGAACCTGGCTCCGCCAATCAGAACTGAGGAGCAGAACTATAAATTACAATAATTGTGTACAGCTTGTGTACAGTGTGTGTGTGTTGTTGGCACTCTTACCTCGTCACTCACTGCTCTGTACTTGTCAAAGTTGGTTGGAACAATGACCAAGTTGGGGCAGAGTTTCTTCGCAATGAAGCCCGGCATGGCGGCTCGAACCCCGTACTTCCTTGCATGGTAGTTTGATGTTGACTGAAAAAAAAAGGAGGCCAAAAGAAGATGTGCATGTCATACATAATGCCTTTGTTTTACTCAAAACTACAGAAGTCTATAAAGAGTGGTGATTGAGAACAGGATTTGCTTGCTTACGTGGGAATCCCCTGGGATCTGACATATATCTGATGCAGCCACACACACACACACACACACCATGCAGGGATTATCTAATGAGCCCAGATGACGTTTTAACTCACCAGCATGCTCATGGATCCTACAGCCATGGGCTTGTCCTTCAGCTCAGGACAGTCCCTCATCTCCACAGCAGCATAGAAAGCATCCATGTCCACGTGTACGATCACACGGCTCAGATCACGACTCCTCTCCAGCTCGGAGGCCGCCCTCTCCACCTGCACGGAGAGATTTGGTGAAACATGTCATCGCAAAAGTTAGCGTGATCTACTCCGGTGACGTCTGAACAGGGAATGGCGCTTATTGCGTCTGTCTCAACCTGAGCTTGTGCTTTTTTCAGCTGCTGCTCTGTGATCTGGGCCTTCTGCAGCATCATCTTCTCAATGCGCTGGTTCACCTGCTGCTCTCTCTTCAGCTCGTTCTCGTAGAACCGGGAACCCTGCAGGAGCGGGACATGGACGATGAAGACTGATGGATCCTTTAGCACATCTATAATGATCAGCTATAATAGCACACCTCCTTTTCAGTACTGTACAAATGTATGCCGTTAACTTGGGGATATGAGACTTTCACACTAGGCTGGACACAGCCAATGTACCTCACATTTCCTATGGTCCAGTGAGCGCTGTACAGCCCCATTTGTACTTTCCCCACACACCCTTTGTCTTTGTGAAGATTCTTGCTGGCTATTCAAGTGAGCGATGATTCACATCATCCTCACATTTGAGAGAATGGATCTGTGGGTCTGTAAGGTTGTACTGAGGACTCCAGTGAGTGTGTGTGTGGTGAATTTCCACGCTGCAAAGAGCTCGGCGTGCCCGGAACAAGTGTGTTTCGGTTGTTAGCGTCTACCTTGGATGACTCCATGATGATCTTGTTGATCTTGTCCCTGTCAAGACCCTCCATCCCTGCCTTGTTGTCATTGAGGGCCATTCTGGAGAGGAAGCCCTCCCCTTTGGCGGATCCAGTCTCCATCCTGAAGCTCTGGCCTAAGAATGGACCCTTAGGTGAAATTCCAGACAGATTTCCATTATATCTGCAAATTATGTTACAGCCTGCCATAAGCTGAGGGACAGCCAGTGGAACCAAGATGAGAATTAATGTGAATGTGTGTTTTATGTTACATGATCTGTTTGATCTGCATTCGTTTACAGTTATTCTTTACAGTTTGTTATAAGTATTAATTATTGTTTGCTTATGATTATTATTTTTTGTTACCATTATTTATGTAAGCTTTGGCTGCAATTACTCATGTCATGCCAATAAAGCTGATTGTAATTGAATTAAGACCCACAGCATGGAGAAAACATTCAGCTATGAATTCAGTGTTCATGTATAGGCAGCCATAGCAATGTGTCAAATAACATACTCACTATGTTCTCAACTGTGATCTAAACCGAGCTGATAGCGCCGTAGCCAATCTATCCGAGCATTATGTGTCCCACTTTACATCAACATCAGATCATCACTGTGTCTTTCGCTGCCACGTCTATCTTTGTCTATATCAGATTATCAGTAATAATGCAGCGACCCACCTCTTCAAACCTTAAAACCCCGGGAACAAGCCCACAGTCGAACACATCGAAACCATTTGGCTGTCTAACGTTCGTACAAGTTTTGAAACAGTGACGATGGTCTTGACGTTTATCGGCGGCGCTTCCGCGTATCTGCGTCACCACCAGGAGGGGCGTGGCTTACTTTGTTTACGGATGTAATCCCAACTGCCCACCCCCCACCCCCAATTTTAGTTTGTAGATCCATAATCAAAAAGGCATCACAAAATGCACGCTCGTTGAATACAACTGAGCAGCGTGTTAAACATTAAAATAGATAGATAGATAGATAGATAGATAGATAGATAGATAGATAGATAGACAGGCAGGCAGGCAGGCAGGCAGGCAGACAGACAGACAGACAGACAGACAGACAGATCGGGGTGTGGACGCATGGTCCTGGAGAGCATGTGAGGTAAAGCTGTACTTGACTGCTGTGGTTGGGGTTGACATCAAGTAGATTGACATCGGCTGGCCTATGAAAAAATGTCCAACTGCCCTGCAGCGCCCCCCAGCTGGTCAAACACAGTTACTGTAAACTGTCACGCATTCAAAACAAGTTGCTGTATTTGATAGGCTATACATATATTTTCTTATTTTCATTTTATTTTACATATAGGCTATAGTTTTCTCTTAGACCCCTCGTATCAACTTCCCAGTTCCGAGTTGTACTGTCCTTCCTCATATGCTAAAAAAAACAACAACCTGCCATTAATAACGGAAATATTGCCTTAATTCCTGTCTGATCAAGTAAATTTGGGAGATTAGGCAATTTATAATTAAGGCCTAGGCAAGCCTGATCTCCCCGGGCAGGTCGTCCCTCATGGGCTTGTATTGTAGTATTTCGTGGTAAGTATTCCTGCTCTACATGCCATAGTTTGAGTTGCATAAACAGCATGCAAGTAGATGTAAAATATGCTCACCTAACAAATTCATATAGAGCCAATGCAACAGAAGAAAAAGAAAACATAGAAACTCAAGGTAGGCAGAATTATCACATAATTCTAAATAAAATAGCCTATTTAACACCACGCATCAAATCTTCTCACCTACTATGCACAATCAGTTATTAAAACACTTTTAGAATGAAAATTGACCCACACAACAACTCAAGCACACTTAAATAGTATGCACCTACACACATTTTATTAAACTTATTTAGGCTATAGGCGTACTCACTACATTTCAATTGCATGATATGACTATCCCAATTTCACTCAGCAGTCATAATATTGTCTAAAACGGTAAACAAATTACCTGTAAATTTTTTCTACTTCAAACCCTAGTAGTCTCAGTGAGTGGTGTTGTTAAAAGATTGTTGTCTGTATCCATGACTGTCATAGGGAGAAAAACACTTACACTTTTTACATTATTTGCCAAGACGCTCTGCAGCTGGCAAATATGTAAGTAGCACTGGGCGAGTATTCACTTGTTTATGCTCAATGAGGTTATAAGAACCCATTTAGCCAGCTGCTTTTTGAGAACGGCATTAGTGTCAAGTTAGCCAGAATAAAAACTACTACTTCCGGTAATTTTGTCCAAAATAAATCCTTTATCCCTTATGTTTTCTGAATTATTCAAAATATCAGAGTGAAAATAAATAATGTATTTACGGAGAAATATGTAGAAAATTATCCTTAAATAAATATCCTTAATTTTAACATGTTTTAGTCGATTTCCACTCGTAATTATTTGCTTAATCCTTTTTCACCAAGTGACAAATTTTACGCTTTTGTTTTGAAGGCAAAATCGTCCGACTTCCGTTCTCATTCGGGTTATGTGCTGTTGGCTTGACGCAGCTCAGTCAAAATCCCTGATATACATTGAAGCGTGGCTGCGGCTCCTCCTCCGACCCGAATGAAGACAAGCTAGTCAGCTCATTCGCTAGTGCTAACTAAACTGCGGAACCAGATCACCGATACAATGCGTTTGTCGTCATTCGTGGCTTGAAGTTGAGGATGCAGTGTTAATACGAAGGCCTTCCCTATCACCGACTATTTTGCGTAATCGACTGCTAAGTTAGCTAACGTTAACAATGTTACAATCGCAAGTTGCTTGTTTAAGTTAGCCAGTTGCGTCGTTTGACAGCTAACGCTAGCTAGCTAGTCTGATTCGTAATCGCCATCAGTTTCAAAACAAAGCCCGCAAAATCGAGAAGTTGAGACTCAACCTGTCACCTACAGACTAGCTAGCTACAAGACAGCTAGGTTGAAGTCCATCAAACGACCAAAGATTGATTACGTTATCCAGCTAATGTTTGCTGCACTGTTTATGCACAATTAGTTCGTTTAAAACGGTAATAACGGGTTCGACCGTGACGCATTTGATCTATTCTACGCTAACTTGCTCGGTTCACTGATTACAGCTCGTTAAAGTTTGCTTTGAAGCGTTTGCAACTAAATGTCTGAAAAGAGTTCATCGTCCGGGTCAGATGAGGATGTGGATCCAGAATCTGGGCAGCCTGTGGAGCTCGGAGGCGTCCTAAGCAAGGTCGGTGAACCAATTTGCTTGTTTAATGAGGTTGTGTGATGCTAGAAATTACTGTTTTAGCTACCAACTACTACCACCACTACCATTCATTTACGACAATTTCCAGGTGAACATCACTGCTGTTGAGCTGCACCATTTATTTGAAGTAATTCCCAGCAGAGAAACAAATTGCCCAGTGCAGTCCGGCTAATTGTTTGTCCTACATCTTCTGTGTTTACAGTGGACAAACTATATACACGGATGGCAGGACCGATGGGTGGTGCTGAAAAATAACACTTTGAGCTACTACAAGTCAGAGGATGAACGGGAGTACGGCTGCAGGGGCTCTCTCTGCCTCAGCAAGGCTGTCATCACAGTAAGTATTTGCCACAGAATGAGGAAAGGCTATCACTCTACTGATATGTAATGCACTAATAGAAAGCAGAGTGAGTTGAATGCCTTTTCAGCATTTCAGTGAGTCAGGGCAAATGAGACGGGGCACTGTGAAAGCCTTCATTTTCTGCATCAGTGCTTTGGGAGTCGAGTTACCTCTCCAGCAGGTCACACAGTGTTTTGATCTTCTCTTTCCCTGTTATTAGCATGAAGGTGGACTTGTATTCCTTGAAACCATGTTTCTCAAAGATAGAAAGGTAAACATTAACCAGTAATGAGCTGGTTATTTAGATCACAGTTAGGATAGAGACCTGTAGTTTAGCAGACCAGGGCATTCTTGCGTCAGTAGTCTTTTGAGCACACACTGAAAAGTCTTGCCCCATGATAGTTATTTCACAGGATACTTGAAATCGTTTGTTTCCTCTTGTTGTAATTTAAGCTCGGACCGCATACTGTTAGTCTTTGTTCTGTGCTTCTGTTTCTGGCGATTGGACCTGTATTCTCCCCATGCAGGCCTCTCCTGTTGGGCAGATAAGCTGAAATCCCACACCCTGGTTAAATATTCACCATTCTCTCTAAGCATGCCGCCACCCAGTACAGAGGCCAAACAAATGGTTTTACTGTGATTTGTGCAATAGGATTAAATGACCCAGAATTGGATTAAAATCACAACACGAGAGGTTGCAATAAGTTAGTTCCCTGAAGTGAACGTGGTCTTTTGAGAGAGTATTACGCCAGTTCCTGTGTTTGTGCAGGCCTAAGTGGAGCTCCATGAAAGCCAGGGTGTTTTGTAATTTTGTTATAGCAGCCTAACTAACAACACACCCAGTTTGATTGCACTCCCTTACTAATAATCAGAGCAGTATGACCCACACAGCCACGGCTCACTGCCTCTCCCTTCTTCCCAAATATCTAAAGCCAATGCTGTCTAAGGAGACTGTGGTATGAGGGCTCAGGAATGCGGAAACAAGCCCCTGCTTCTCCTCTTGCTTAACATCAGTCTGTTATTCGCTGTGTGGCTGCAGACACACACCAGACTGTCCTCTTATGATTGATAAATATGTAGGAAATGTAACTGTCTGAAAATTCTTACCTTGGGCCAAGAAGGAAATCAAACAGTATCAAACTGTCACATCAGTGCAAGCTTCTGTCTATGCTTTGATGTTTTGTTGTTGACCAACTCCTTCAGTTATATTTCGATGCACATATCAGTTGTGTTAGTAAACTACTAGACCAACTTTGTTCCAGTTGTAAATACTACATTGTTGCGCAAAAAAACAGAAATGCACATGCACATACACGCAAGTCTCAAGATAGATCTTAGGTAGTGGAAAGATAGAGTCCATGATGTCCCTTATTTCAACTGACACACCCAAGTCTTTGAGGGATAACCAACTCTTTCCATAACACCGATGATGCGTTAGTCTTAGGCACAGAAGACAGCCGCCGCAGCATTGGCGTGTACAGTATCAGTCTGAAGTAGTGCTTACTCAAGGAGAAGGAGAACATTCCAGGCAGAAAGGAAGAGTTATAAACTGGATTGTAAAGCGAAGGTTTATGGGCCGTGTCTGATACAGCACAGTTGGATAGAATAGGATTCTCTGAGTGAACAGTAGCCTATGTATTTAGGGCGTAATGTCCGGTTGGACCTGAGGTTAGTGTGTACGGCCCTCCTAATAGTGAAAGTTTGGAGGGAGATGCAAATGTTACACCTGTCTCTGAAGTGAAACTTGTACTCTGAGGTTGTTGGTGACTGTAATAGAAAGCACTACTAAAGGGTTGGAGAAAACCACTTGCCCTCACCAGCATCCCAGATATTACTCAGCTTGTGAAATCGAAAACTAGCGTTGGTGTGTAAAGTTAATGTTGCATTAAATTATGCAGGCTAGCAGTTGGTGTTTAGAGCTGGGGAGTGTGTGTTGCTGTTGTCAGTGGCAACAAATAAAACAGTGCATGAGTGTCATTCAGCAAATCTAATTAAACTCTGGCAGCATGAGGTTATGTCAGCTGACAGAGCAGCTTGGTGCTACTGGAGAGGAAAACGAGGAGGAGAAGCAACGCTGTCTTACTTCACTGCAGAGCAGAGCAGACCTCTCCTCAGTGCTGTGGTCAAATTCCAATCTCAGAGGAAACAGGGGAATTCTTGGTGCACGTGCTTGGATTCCTAAGGCGGTCAGTAGTGGGAGCTGGGTGGGGTACAGTGCAGAATGGGGGAGGGACATTTGGCTCAGTAGTAGGAGGATGGGTTAAGACAACCCAGGTTCAGGGGAAGGCACGCTGGAAGAATCTTTGGTCTTTTCCACAGCTCTGTGGGAGTTGCTGGAGGTTGCGTCTGCAGACATATAGACATCAGTTTCTAATTAAAATTCCTGTTTATTGTGTGGCAGAGGCTTTTCTGTGACTGATGGAATCCATGTGTGTCAAGAATGTGTCATTGCTAGTTCAGCCAACGTCATGAACAGACAGAGGACTATAGAGGCTTTATAGCCGGCTTATTACTCTGATTCCTCAATGTTTTCATTCTGAAATGGAGAGAATGTTACATTGAGTTTCTTGTATTTTAGCATGCACATACAGATATTTGCCTCATCAGATTGTGGTTGTCAATATTACATGCTGACATTGCTCCCATATTCTGCTTCATTACTATTCATGAACCCTGTCTTCTCTCTCTGCAGCCTCACGAGTTTGACGAGTGTCGTTTTGACATCAGTGTGAACGACAGCGTTTGGTACCTCAGAGCCGAAGACCCCGAGCACAGACTCCAGTGGATTGAGTCGATAGAGCTGCACAGGGTGAGTGTGAGAGGGCTCTCTTTCTTCATCGGAGATTATCTGGATCTGTCTCACCGGCTTCCTTGTCCCCCCTGGTTTTGCCTGTTATACAGACTTTCTCGTGCTCTCTGTTAGCTCAAGTTACACAGGAATTGTGCCTAGCTGCAGGTAAGTGAACTGAATAGGCCTGATAAATAAATGTATACTACAGACTAGGGCTGAACAATTAATCAAAATTTTATTGAAATCGCAATATGGCCTACTGCAATTTTCAAATCGCAGGAGGCGCAATATTTGTTAAAGGTGAAATGTGTGTCAAAATACCATTTTAAATTAAATATTGTCGTGCTGCAGAGATGTCCTGGCCTACACATCATATTCTACAGACTTAAGAAAACATCTTTGTTTGGTACAGATCCCCGTAAAAATCACACCATAATCATTTTAATATGTTTTTCAATGAAAATGAGAATAATGATGTAAAAATTATCATTCCCTCTAATATTGCAAATCATATCGTAATTGCAATATCAGTCAAAATAATCGCAATTAGATATTTTTTCAAAATCGTTCAGCCCAACTACAGACCCTCAGTTTGTCTGAATCCATTCCCAGACATGGTCATGGATTTTTTGGTTTGTTTGGTATCTATCTGGAATCAACACCCACTGTCTTGTGCCATGTAATGTCAATTTAGAGGGTCTTGAGTCGTAAGTTTACCTTATTATCCATTAGGCGGGATTGAAACCATATTATTTGCTACATTATTCACCTTGTTAGGTATTCTGTTTCCAAGGGTGATGTGGGGGGCCAGGGTGTTGCTTGGACTAGACAGGGAGATATCTGGTATGTTTCAGTGAGTTGGGTGGGGTGGGACGGGGATTCGGGAATGTGACAAGGTCTCAACCCCTCACCCTGGGAATGTGGGGAATCTGAGGAGTGAGAAGTTGAGGTGGGGGTATCCCTCGTCATCAGATACCCAGCAGCTGCACACTCTATGTAAACATCTAGTCGATGATGTGTGGTGTCCCAACATAAAGTCTGCAAAATGCGTTGGCTTTGTCTTCCTGGCTTACTAGAGAAGTGCTTTAGTTTAGATAGCTACTGTGGCATAGGTCATATTTAGGCTAATGCGTTTGCTGTGATAGTTTGTGTGTCTGTATGTATAATTGTTAGTCAGAGCTTTTGTCTTTTCAGTCAGAAGTGCATTACACTAAGGCCGGGATCACGCTTAATCCGTAATGCATTTATGTTGCTGCAAAATATGTGCAGAATTCCATGCAAGGATCCCATGACTCAAACATGTTAAGATCTGCTTTAGTTTGTGTGTGCATTATCAACGTATCTGTAGAATAAACCCAACTCATGCAACATGATGCAGCAACAACACATTCTCGCGTTTGCAATGAATGAACTTCCATCAGAGATGAACACATTCAGTGTATTAAGTGTGATCTTGGCCTATGGTTCGAGGCAAACAGTCTGATTAAAGAGGTTGTACCAGCCTTGTATTGTCTTGCACCCCCATAGAACAACTAGCTGTGCTTTGTCAAGTGGTGGCTTTGGTAACTATTGAACTAATTATCCATTTATCTAGTCCTGATTTTATTCTTCTTGCAGTGCTTATACTGTTAGAGAAAACTCTACAGACAGTACACAGGTGTGATTAACTGTGATTGTGGGTGAATTGGTGATGCCAATACACTGCGTAATTGCTTGATATCTGGGTCTTGTGGTGAAATCTGTGTGGGAGAGAGTAAGAAATATGTGTGCAGACTGTGCACTACAGGTGGATATGCAAAGTGATGAATTCCTGTCTAATTTGACTATCATGGGATCCAAATTCTGAAAAAAATCCAGAAGCTTGCGGGCCCAGACAAGCTAAAATTGTATTTTTCTTTTGTGTATGTCTGAGAGACCTACACAAATGCACGATCCTTGAAGAATTAAACGCTTTTCTGTGAATTTCGATCCATTGCTCCTCTCCAGCGCTGAAGTTAGTTTTGTTAGTGGCACTGGGTGTTGGCCTGTGAGCTGCGTGTGAGTGACCGCAGGTCTCTAGCCCATTAACGGCAGTGTGTGATAATTTCAGGGTTATGTCTGGACTCTGTCCTACAGTAACCTCCTCAGAAAGCTAGAGGCTAATGCAGCACTACCTGCAGCACTGGGTTAGGTGAGTGTGTCTGCACTGCTCCCATCTGGACAGAGAGGGACTTGCATGTTAGTTGGCCTAGATGTCCATCGCTTAGATTCTGTTGTAATGATTTTGTAAGAACGTAAGAAGACATGAACCAGTGTAGCTTAGGATAGGATCTAGCATCACCTTTCTGCTGCTTAGTATAAACTTACAATTGTGTGTGTGTGTGTGTGTGTGTGTGTGTGTGTGTCTGTGTGTGTGTGTGTGTGTGTGTGTGTGCATGTGTGTGGTGTTATTTGGACTGGTAGACCCTTTGTAGAAGTAGTATGTTTGTGTGCTCTGGAGGCCTACTTGGTCTGTAAACATTGATCTACACATCAGTTGTAGTTGTTGTTGTTTCCACTCCAAATGCTGAATAATCCCATCAGAAACACAGGGTGGAAAGTGTTATCATCTCTGATTCTTTGGACAGATAATTCTAAATCTAAATGTACAACTTTTTGCCTAAATAGCATGTAGCTTAAATTACCAAATAGTAAGTAATTTAAATCGGCAAGAGACTTTCCAACGTTGATGGATTCAGCCTATCACCAATCCCTGATTTATTTGTCTAATCGCCAAACCCTAGTGGGTGATTAAGTCAAATGTAGATTGTGTAACTTCATTTAACTTGGGTAAATTACTTTTGGAGGCGGGATGGCGGTGACATTTTCAGTACCAGTGTCATACTTTGTTCAAACTGAGTTGAAGTGGATGAGTTGGTGTCTAACCACTTTAAATTTGATTTAATCTGGGTCAAACAAGTCATGATGACAGCTTTTAAACCTCTCTTATGAGCAACATTGCAAAGGCCAACAACCATCATTTGCATATCGTTAATATGAACTCCGGTTGTCATTGTTTAGGCGCAAAACACTTTTTGTGTGAGTCTGTGTGTGGGAGTGTTTGTGTCGGTGGAATAAGTCGTGCTAGATGGGGACAGAGCAGCTCTTGATGAATAATGCATGTTTTTTTTATCAGCCATTCCACACAGCAGCAAAAATCAAGGGGGACACATAAACTCTTGCTGATACCGAGAGGACTGTTCCATTCAGTCCCGAAAGAGGGGTGATATGTGAAGGATAGGGGGAAGTCCCCACATATATTCTCTGAGTATTTCCACCCCTTCGTCTGGCTGGTTGTTGGCTCAGCCTGCACACTGTATTGACCCAGATCATGCTTTACAGGTGAATTTCAGCAAATCAGAATAAGAAACGATAAGAAGAGAGACAGAGATATAGAAGAAAAGCAGAAGATCCAGACAAATGTTGCTCTCTCCCTCCCACTGTCTATCTTTCACACTCTCTCCCTGTCTCTCTCCCTGTCTCTCTCTCTCGCTCTCTCTCTCTCTCTCTGTTTCTCTCTCTCATCTGTTCTCTCTCTCTGTTTCTCTCTCTCTCTCATCTGTTCTGTTATTTTCACAAGCTAGCCTGCTTCACTCACCCACCCAGTTGGCACTTTGCTGCTTTATTACACAAACAGCCCTGGACATAGACAGTGGCTGTCTCTAATACATGCGTGCACCCATTATTTCTCTCTCTCACACACACGCAGCGCCACGGTTCTTTGCTAACATCAATTATGGATGCCGGACATAAAGATGGACAACAAGATGAAAAGGTTTCACATATCAGGGTGTGTGGTCCGTTGATATATGTACGCAGCAAGATGGAGTGTGTGTATGTGTGTGTGTCTGACTCTGTATGTGTGCCTGCGCGAGAACTGACTGAGAGCAGACCTGCTTCGCTCTGCCGAGGAACGGCAGGACTCTTGCGTTCGGCTCAGTCTCCGTCTCTGTCTCTCCTGATTCGCAGAGCAGCCAGTGCCTTCCTTTCCTCCGACTCCTCCGGACCAAATGACTGCTTAGCATTTTTCTTCCTCCCTTTCCCCTCTTATTTCTGCTTTCTTTTTCTTCACGGGCTGAGCTGAGCCTGTATGGCTTTTCTTCTCCACCTCCTCTTCTTCCCTTTTGTTCCTCAGTGAGGTGTGTCCAGGGAAACGGGAGTACTGGATTTAAACCTCTGTATTGTCAGAGTGTTGGGGGAGCGTCCGGGCCATGCTGGGGCCAGCGAGCCGTCAGGACTGCAGCAGTGCCCTGTTCTGCTTTGGCTGCTGGAATGGCCGAATGGTGGGCTTCTAGCACGTTGGCATGCTGCTAGCTCACACTCAGTCACTCACCAGTCTTCAATTAGTATGCTAGTGATGGGACATGAGTGATGGTTGTACATGACCCATCTTAGCCCTTTTCCATTTCATGCGTCAATGGATTTTTCATTTGCATGCTTGCTGTTGTTCACATTAGAAGCACTGGATGGACTAGCTTTAGCATTGTACTCTGCTGCATGCCACTCCTTGTCAGAAATCAGTCACTCTTTCAGAAATTGAACTGAGGCTGTATGACTGTGCGCTGGACTAGCTAGAGCTAATTTCTTCAGCAATAATAATATCCTAGCCTACATAGTGGTTGTTATGGTCAGCAACCGTGCACAACCTCATTACCATCACAAAGCCAAAGCCATTTTATGTGTTGTGTTTGAGTGGGTGTTTAGTTTGCATGGCTGTGTGGACCAGGTGCATAAAGATGGCAGCCTCTGGGATTGTCATAAATATGTCCTCTCGTCCCATCAGTTCATTGCAGTTCCAGCGTTGCTTTGCTTCTTCGTCTCTGTCCAAACTAGCAACAAATGATTTAATTAGCATGCATGCTAATAATCTTAATCTGATTAATGCAATACTGCGATTACAGCAATTGTTATGTAAATCAATTACTTAATTATCTTAAACAGTAAGAGTTAAAAGCAGTGTAAGCATGACTTGGTTAACACACTTCTGGTCAAACTATTATTTATTTAGCCATGTACACACCTTACATTCTGAATTCATTCAGTTTTTTAAAATGTGTATGTGTCAAAAAAAGGTCACAGGAGTAGATGATCTGGTGCAGTGTGTGTGTTTGTTTACACACTTGATGAGTAGTGGTGGCAGGAAAGAGTAGATTATGTTAACACTGAGGCTAATACAGCTTGAATCAAGGTGTCCTGTGAGCTCATCGGCAAAGAAAAAAATTGACAAAGTGAATGAGCATGTTTTTTTTCATCAAGGCACAAATACTGGTCAGTTAGGGGTATGACACTTGAGTTCATTCATCATCTTCTACAAATCATGTCTGTTGTTTATTGAGCAGTAGTATCTACTTAAGAAAAGGAAGTATAATCTTTTTATTGTTTGTTGTTGGAGTATAAACTTAACTATGAATCTTCACACCTTAGCTGCAAACTTTAACACAATTACCACACTCCTCTTCTTGTATTCAGAAAGATGTATACTATGGTCAATATGTATATCTTATCTACCAAATGTAAGGAATTTATACCCTGTCTGACAGGGAATTTGTCTGATAATAGTATTTTTACAGTGTGTTTTGTGATCATTTTTAGCTAGCTAGCTGAAGCTTGCAAAATCACGACTCTGCTATGGGACTGTACAGAATCTCCACTCGTTTTATCCGACATCTCAAAATGGCCGTTGGCTGAATCTCAACATGTCACATTCTTAACTTAACCCGGCTTTACATGGATTTATTTGATAATTGGTTATTTTGGGAAAACGCATTGCTTTGAACCATGTAAATGCTTTAATCTAATGATCTCTTTAATCTGATTATCACAGTAACAAAGTGTTGTGTGCATGTAAACACACCCATTGTTGACACTTTTAGAAATTACAAAGGGGCAAGCTATGAAAAATAGATTAACATCAAACCAGGAAGATTTTTTATGTTTATGGACCTGGACCTTTACACTCCTACCCCTCAGCCCTCTGGCTATCCACCAGTTAGTGTACATGCTCTGTTGTGTCGTAAGATCCTCCACCAGAGGAGTGTGTGTGTGTGTGTGTGTGTGTGTGTGTGTGTGTTCTCCCGTGTCTGTCACCCGACTTCCTCCTCACTCTGCTCACTGTTACTCAATACTCAATTGTTGATCTCAGAAATTACTCTGCGCGCTAACTAAGCTAAGTGGAATAGCCCGTGTTTTAGTGTATATTTTATAATTAGGAGGGAGCTTAGAGGCCAGGGCCAGGACCAGCACTGAGTAAGTTTAGACTGAATAACACGTACTACAAACATGTTAGGGTCCTCATTCACAGTTAAAAGAATGCCAGACTATTGCCCCTGCTACTTGTTTCACATGAATCTTTCCAGTGTTTGAATAAGGAGTCTGGAGCTCAGATGTTGCGTCATGAATTTACTGTCTCTCTGACGCAATGACATGATTGCTAACAGTTGGAAGTGGAAAAAACAGGAATAACTTGCTTTGTTTGTGTGTGTGTGTGTGGATGGGTGGGTGTGAGTGCACATACACACATCTGTAGTTCTGTGAGTTGGCAGTCTCGAGCGTTGCACAGTCGTAAGTTGGCCTTTTAAAGGAACAAATGAAGTCCTCGCCACTCCCTAGTGCCTGGCTGGTCGTAGATCTGTTTTATAATGCCAAGGGAGACGGCACACTGCATGTCCTATTAGGCCCATGTGTGCCTTCATAAAGTCACAATCAAGCCTAGATCTGTTCACTTATGGATGCAGTGTGATTTATTTCCACTGCGCCCCATGTACCCTAGTGACGGGCCTACTTGCTGGGTTGATGTATTTGCCTATTCGTCAGTCCCAGTCCCTCTCTACAGGCTGTTTGTCTGTCTAGGTTTTGGTGCTACTCTGATTTAGTTTGGCCTAACTGCTAGAAATGATTCCCCTCTCTCTGTCTCTCTCACTGGTTTTTATGAGATACAGAATTAGTAATTATATTGCTGACTGCTTGGTGTATTTTTCTCCTCTCACACTTCCCCCATCATCTATCACCTCCTCTCTCCTCCCTCCTTCCTGCTCCTTTCCTCATGTATCTTCTCTTTCCCCGTTACTTTTTTCCACCATCATCTTTCACTATTTCTCCCTCCATCTGCGTCACTTTACACACTCCCACTCTCTCTCTCTCTCTCTCTCTCTCTCTCTCTCTCTCTCTCTCTCTCTCTCTCTCTCTCTCTCTCTCTCTCTCTCTCTCTCTCTCTCTCACTCTCTCTCTCTCTTCCCCCCCCCCCCCCCTCCCCCTCCTTCCATCCCTCTCTCTGTGTGCAGGCTGAGTCGGGTTATGGTTCAGAAACCAGTCTGAGGCGTCATGGTTCCATGTTGTCCCTCACCTCAGCGGCCAGTGCCTTGTCTGCCACATCCACGTCGTCCTTCAAGGTAAAACTGCATAACTCATTGCCATCTCTGAAGTATTTCCATCAATATACATTCAAACTCTGACCAAGTTGAGTTGGAACCCAGCATGCCCTTACTACCCCCCGTCAAAGTTCAGTATATCTGTCAGTAATAACTTTTGTGTAGTCATTTTCTTGACTGTGTTGTGCATTCATTTTTGTAGAACTGAATCAGAAAAATACGTGACATGCATGATTCCCAGTCAATCTCTTTCCCTTTTTGTTTCTTCGCAATGTCTTTATTTGTATTTGTCTCTGCTCAGAAGGGCCACAGCTTGCGTGAGAAGCTGGCGGAAATGGAGACCTTCCGGGACATTCTGTGCAGACAAGTGGACACCCTGCAGAAATACTTTGACTCCTGCGCTGACGCTGTCTCCAAAGATGAGTTTCAGAGAGACAGAGGTAGCCTGTTGCAACATACTATACTAATAATGCAATATTACACTGCTTACATACTGTAAGAAACACATTTATTTGCCAAAAAGGTTGCATTTTTCAATCTAATCTGGTGCTCAGTTCTATGGCACCCTGATGTAAAAAAAAGAACATCAGATTTTTAGGAGCGGTGTGGAAGGAAGAAGGAATTTGTCTTGATGTTCATTGACAAAGGAAAGGGCTTATAGATGAGGACCTCTTTACCTGTTTCACTTGGTATGAGAGTTGAGGGAGAGTGGTTGGTAAGACCCATTGGAAAGGAAACTCAAATCAATATCCACTTACAAGGCACTTTGTAGGGTGTTTAATTTCAGAGGCATAACCTCTCTGTAGCGTTCAAAATCACTTTCATATTGAACTTGCTGTCTTATGTAGCTTAAATCAACTTACAGTTTAATCTGAATGTTGCTCTTGTGCTGGAAATTTGGTATTGTGCCCTCTGCACCTGTCCTGCTGAGGAAAAGTAGCAAAAAAATAAATGATTTTGAGTTCTGCACTATGAGCTGTACCTCCAATAAAAGGTCTAAATAAATCACAGCTGTCTAATATATAATTGGGTTTACCAGTGAAGAGGTAGATCGATTGAGACGGATGAAAGATTGCTGTTGTTTTATTTCCAGTAGTGGAGGAGGACGAAGATGACTTCCCCACCACTACACGGCCCGACGGCGACTACCTTCACAACAACAATGGCAGCAAAGAGAAATGTGAGTTTATCACCATCGACCCACAGATACTGTATGACCAATAGTTTACTCTATTTGAAAACATCTGTGAAAAACATCGATTCGGCAGCCAGGCCTGGGAAAGATACTAGTCGAGTACAATTTGAATATTAAAAACTGTATTTTTGAGGCAGCTGTCTCCCTCAGTTAATTCTTTCTTTGTATTTGTGCCAGTGTTTCCCCCTGCCAGTCCCAAAGGTATCAACGGTATTGACTTCAAGGGCGAGGCCATTACATTCAAGGCCACCACAGCAGGCATCCTGTCCACTCTGTCCCACTGCATCGAACTGATGGTCAAACGAGAGGACAGCTGGCAGAAGAGACTGGACAAGGTATGTGCTCACTCCACACACACGGATCAAAATAAATGTCACTCACACGGTGACACTCTCTGTGAATGGCAGGCAGTTTGCTCAGTGGGCGTGTCAGCAGCCACTGCCGTGTGGAAACGTCACTTATCTCGTCAAGCTAATTGTTGTGTTCCGTGGTAACGCTTTACTTTCCGTGTCCACAACTTCCTAGAAAGGAAGTTGTTGGAAACCTAAGAAATTAACAGTTTCTTTCAAGGAAATTATTAGGAAATTGCGGACCGGGAAAATAAAGTGTCACCCGTTCCATTGTCTTGATGGAGTTGGTTGGATAGAGGTTGGTTAGAGTTTCAGTGTACGTCCTCCAGGCGATGAAGCTGTGGCACAACACACACACTGAATGGCCTAGACATGATCGCTTATATACAAACAGTCAGCTACTCATACTAGTCTAGATGATGGGCACTTTATTACTGAAAAGGCGAGGGAGTGTGTTATAAAGGGTAGTTGGTGATCTCTCGGTGTTGGCTCTCAAACTGAATTACAGCTCAAATACACAATATCTGTACCAACTGAATAGTTGTAATTGTATGAATGAAATGGTTCGCTTAGCTAAGCCTTTCTCCTTTAGGTGGCAATTCAGACATGCTTTTTTTAGTCATTATTCTTGAGCTTCTGTATGGACGCTTGCCATTGTTTATGGCACAAAGGATTATTACATCACATCCCGTGTATTAGTAAATGTTTTCTGCTTTTTCTGCTTTATTTTTACACAATTTTGTTGTTTTAGCAAGGAAAGTGAAGGAGGCCATTAGCAAGGCATTTAACCCCCAGCTGCTCCAGTAGAGCTGCCTACTGGTCAACAATGGAAGACTGTGGTTGAACTGGGCAGCTCCCAGGTGTGAATCTAAAGCAGGGCGTTGTTGAAAAAGAGCATGTGTGCTCAGTCAACTCTCAGGGAGTCCACACCCCCCTAAATCCCCCTAGTCCAACAGAATGAAAATCAGACACGACTTCTTAACCGTGGTTTATTGATCTCTTGTTTTTTTTAGTCAGAATGATTGGAATTCCCACAGCACTCTGTCATTCATTGATTGTGCTCTCTATCCAGAGAGTGGTGTGCCTCTCTTTGGGCTTGAAAGCTCTGCATGCTTATCCTGATAAGCTGATGTTGCCAAACCAGTTTTTTTTTTCTGTTGTCAAGCCTTTCTGCCCAACCCTAAAATGTACAAAAGTCAGGAAGAGCTTTCAGTTTGTTTAGATTGCAACTATCCAGGCTTCATGTGTGTGTAGTTATGTGTCTGCAGTTTAGCTGCTGATGTGGATTAGGGAGAGAGAAAAGAGTCGAGCGACACACATTCAGCTGAAGAAGACAGACACAAGCGTACTCGTACAGAGAGTGAATTAGAAAATGAGTGCCCGGACCTCTTGGTACAGTTTCTGGAAGCCTTCGCTACAGTGGAGGAGAGAGGTGCTCAAACAGCAAACACAGAAGAGCTGGATCCCACTACAGACCTGCAGCCTCTTCTTCACAGTAGGTGTCTGTCTGCCTGCCTGTCTGTCTGTCTGTCTGTCTGCCGGTTAGACACAGCTGGCAACAGGACCTCCTCATGTTTTTTTTTTTTGTCCCTAGTCTTGTGCGTCTGGAGCTTCCTTTACACTTCGTTTTACTTCATTGGCTCCTCCTGTTCCCTTTTTCCCTCCAAGTAGTTATTTTCTAGAAAACACTATTGTTTTGTATTTTAACATACTCCTCAGCCACAATTGCTTCAAGTCACAGGCTTTATCTTATTGGAGTGTGAATTAATGAATGAATGAATATCATCTGAAATGTAAGATGCTTCTTGTGCTGAGTTGCTGTTGGTTTCAGTTGAATTAAGTCTGCATTACAGATTCTATTGTATTAGGATTTCTTTGCTCTTGCTTTCTGTCACTATCTTGATAAGAGGGCAAGTTCTCTGGCTGGTTGGCCAGGTTTCTGTGCTCCAAAGTGGGGCATGGCGAGCAGATCTGGCACTGGAAGATAATCCAGCTTCTATAGTTCACCATTGTATAGGAGCAGCCTGTTGTTCCCAGCTTCAGTTGTCTGAAGTGTGTGTATTTGCCTCTGGCCGCGTATGAGACATTGTGAGGTTAAACCTGTTTGAGTGGCAGACACAGCCCAATGGTGTGGCGGGTTTGTTTGATTGTTTGTGACGTGTGAGCCCATAGTTCACTGTGTACAGATGAACAGCCCTGAACATGAATAAGTAGGAATCAGACTGCCAGAACAGGGTCAGGATTGAACCTCTGGTCTTCCCCTTTTTATAGCAGACTCTTTATCAGCAGTAATCTGAGTTCTGATGGAAGGAGCATCGTCACTGGGGTTGAAATATTCTCCAACTCTATAACACCATCCTGGTGTTCATTATCTGAATGTAGAGGATTAGTTTTAGACGCAACACAGATGTTTTACTAGGTGTGTCTATTCACATGTGCTGTTGCTGTTATTCGTTCTTTAAGTACAGTAAAAGTTTTGGACTCATAATGACTGTGCTGCTCTCTCTGCGTTTTCAGGAGCTGGAGAAGAGGAGAAGGGTGGAGGATGCCTACAAATCTGCCATGAACGAACTGAAGAAAAAGTCACACTACGGAGGCCCAGACTACGAGGCAAGATGAAATTAGATAAACTAAATGGATTATAAACAGCTAGATAGTCTCATGTCTTGACTGTCCAAGAGAGTCCATTTATATCATCGGGCTGCACCTTGGTCAAGGTTGTTTACCCAGCATTCCTGTGTTGCTGACATTTGCCTTTCCACAGGAGGGGCCCAACAGCCTGATCAACGAGGATGAGTTCTTCGATGCTGTGGAAGCTGCTCTGGACAGACAGGACAAGATAGAGGAGCAGGTGTGGTCAAGACCTTTATCTGCACACTCAAACCATCCTGTTCTGTTTGGATGGGTATAGGCATTACACATGAGTTTTATTAAGACACAATAAGTCCATAAACCATACTAAAATCTCTCTCTCTCTCTCTCTCTCTCTCTCTCTCTCTCTCTCTCTCTCTCTCTCTCTCTCTCTCTCTCTCTCTCTCTCTCTCTCTCTCTCTCTCTCTCTCTCTCTCTCTCTCTCTCTCTCTCTCTCTCTCTCTCTCTCTCTCTCTCTCTCTCTCTCTCTCTCTCTCTCTCTCAATAAGACAGACAGAGTTTTGTGTAATGACATAAATACACAGACGTGTATCTCAGTGTCTCTTCACCTTCTTATGTTTTCACTCTCACCAAACTCTTATTCTCTGTCCCTCAGTGCCAGTCAGAGAAGGTCAGGATACCTCGACTAACTCCCGTTCCTCCTGGAGACGTCTACTCCACCATCGGCACACACCGATTTGCCACCAAGGTACTCCACTCATTTCTCATTTTCTCTTTAGTATGGATCTTATTTCCATCTTGTTTCATCCTAACTTGTGACTACTCAGCTGGTTGATATGTTGTCTCTGACGTTTCCATCATTCTTGCTCTGAAGTCTTTATACTGTAACCAATCAACCAATCAATCAACAAGCAGTGTTACATGTCTATTAAGCCTTGAAACTTATCTGCACTGACAATAACTTGTAATCATAATGTGTGCATGCATCGCCTTTTATCCCATTCAAACATTTTTCAGCTTGTACTATTTTGAGAGCTTCTAGATATGTAACGTCTTCACATGCAGTGGTGCTTTAACAGGTGACGGTGCTGTCTTCTGGACTGTCACTCCTGCGGTGGCACGCCTCTCTGTTTCTTTTGTTTCTCATTCCCTTCTCTTTCAATCCTCCTCTCTGCTGTACAGCCCCATAGCCATTCCTCCTCCCTGTCCTCCGTTGAACTAGTCAGTGCCTCAGATGACATTCACAGATTCAGCGCCCAGGTACTGTACTTGGTCATCAGAGAGCACCACCTACCTACCGTATCTGCAGCGGGATGCTAACGCCCGCTGCTGTCCAGACAGAGCAGATAGCATGCGAATGACTACTAACCAGTCTCTCCAGGATTTCACTAAAAGTTTTCCTGCGAGTTGTATAGACTGTTAAACCGATGTCTTTTTCTTTATATTGGAGCCCTTGGTGAATTTTTTTAACACACCAAGAAAAAAAACATTAAAAGGGCAAAATGTGAAGTTCCTGGAGTGACTTGACTAACTAACTGTCTTCATCACATAATGGGTTTCATACCACCGGTGTGGGGAAAACAGTTGATGCTGAGCTCAGCAGATGCTGCATGACTGGATTCTAGTGAAGCCTCTTTACTTACGCCTCCACCCTTTCTAACACCTTCCCTCTGTGTCTTCGTCAGCATGAGTAGGCATGTATCCAAGCAGGCTATGCACTGTGTCCTTGACGCGTTGTGGGGATGTTGAATAAAACCCTCAAGCAGGCTCAGGTCTTTTATCGTTATTGTTATGCAACTTCCATAGTTTCACTGAGTGCCATATTTGGTCACTGCTCAGTTGTTTCAGATGCATTTTCTTAGGAAATTCAGAATATTCTGAGGCAAAAAAAAAGTGTTTCTATGACTCCAGTTGCATAATCAAAACCTCTGAAATGTAATATCAGCACCTAGGTGTGCTGATAGCTCAAGACTATAAAAAACACATTTGCCTTGAGCGTATCATCCCTACTGCATGGTATTCACACTCTTTCTCTCCCCAACCATGTATCCCGTGCAAAACATGTTCTGGCTGAGGCTGGTGCAAAAAGATAAACGTTTGAAACACTAACGCCCTAAGTTAACGAATATCTGTCTGTCTCTTAGGTGGAGGAGATGGTGCAGAATCACATGACCTACTCTCTTCAGGATATGGGTGGAGATGCCAACTGGCAGCTGGTAATAGAGGAGGGAGAGATGAAGGTGAGGAGAGAAACTATTCACATGATTCATTGCCCTTGGTTGTTAGCTGTGAATATTTATGGCTTGTTCACTGCTAACTTTTTATAAGTTACTTTGTTTGCAGCAGTAGCGCTGATGGATCAGAGGCAGGGACCATTTGCAAAGTTACTTGAAATTTTACTTAGAAGTGTAGCAAAGTACTTTTTTAAAATGGAAACTCAAATGATCAACCTCTGTGCCTAGCAGAATTAAGAGGGTCTGAAACATAGTGTTTTTCTTGATTGATTTTTTTTTGTATATATATAGCAATATTTTCGTCCCCCATGTTATGTAGAGACTTTGTAATTATGTTCATATTACTAATATGATTTGTCAAGTTGTTGCTCTGTCTCAAACTCTATGCACGTGTCTGTGTGTGTGTGTAACAGGTGTACAGGAGGGAGGTGGAGGAGAATGGTATCGTCCTGGACCCTCTCAAAGCTACACACGCTGTAAAAGGGGTGACGGGACACGAGGTCTGCCACTACTTCTGGGACACGGCTGTTCGATTGGACTGGGAGAGTAAGTCTACGGCTTCATCCATCACCATGAGGCATTGCCAGTCATCAAATATCAGTGTTCTCATATTGTTAAAACTACACCACTGATACAAAGCTGTTGTTTTAGATATTTTGATCTTTCTGTCTGCATGTCATGAACCTGACTAAACTTTTCCTCCCACAGCCACCATTGAAAACTTCAACGTAGTGGAAACGCTCTCAGATAATGCCGTCATAGTCTACCAGACGCACAAGGTAAGTTGACTTCACAGTGGTTGAAACGATGCTGAAAAGTTGCTGTAAATGTGACCCAATAAAATTCTGCTGCCTACTTGATTTGCACCTGACTGCCAGTGGTTGTGTTTCAGAGAGTGTGGCCTGCCTCTCAAAGAGACGTGCTCTATCTATCAGCCATCAGGAAGATCCTGGCAACCAATGAGAACGATCCCGACACGTGGCTGGTCTGCAACTTCTCTGTGGACCATGACAACGCCCTTGTAAGTTTACTGTAACTGTATTAGCAGCACATAACTACAGTACTTTGTACTGATTTTTCTCAGCTCTCCAAATAAAGCCTTAACCTCAAATATTCCAATAGGGAAAAAGCATGGGAGGTTTTAAACATTGCAATCTCTGTCACTCTATGGCAAATTGGCGGTAATGAGCTGTGGGGCGGGTGTGGGCATGATTTGCATTAGGAACCTCTTAACTCTTCACTGAGCTTCCCACTAACCTCAACTTTGTTTAACCTCCAGCCCACCAACCGGTGTGTTCGTGCCAAAATCAATGTTGCTATGATCTGCCAGACGCTGGTCAGCCCACCAGAGGGCGATAAGGAGATCAGCAGAGACAACATCCTCTGTAAGATCACCTACGTTGCCAACGGTAAGTGCTGCTCTAACCTAATCATTGATCAACCTCATATAAGCAGTGTTGGTCCTGTCATTGTTGCCCGAGGCGAGATCATGCAGTGGGCCGCAGCACAAAGCCTCTGTAACATCATCAGTCTGATCATATCGGGCCTTACTATTGACATCAAAACTAAATGCCAAAACTAAATCTCACTTTACCCAAGCCATAACCTACCCATACAAGTAAGACCCGCTGAATTTTTCCCTGCAGCTATGGAGGAGACAGAGAGCGGTAATGATATCCCTGGACACTCTAATTTACACTTTCAATCTGAATGCAAATATTAAAACCAGCGCATTGGCAAACTGGATAAGAAACTTTACATTTATGAAAATTACCGGTATAAAAAAAGATTTTTACTGCAAAGCCCTTAGAGAGCTCAGCTCATGTCAGCTCAAATAAACAAGGCCCAGACTTTTACCTGAGTTAGCAAACATGAAGTCTATAGTGTTGGATGAAGTTAGCTAGGTGGACAATAAAATTCTTATGACTTATTTAAATGTGAAAACTGGAGCTGCTGAACCCATCTTGAAATAGCCGCAAGTCAAAGTGAAAGAAAAAATAGTTTGTTTACCAATCACCGATCACGCATCCGCCCTTGGCACTCAACACGGGTCATGTCCCAAAACTAATTCTCAAATTATGAATTACAACCATGTTATATCATGCTGTCTTTGTGCATATCGAACAACTTGCAGCTGTCTGAACTATTAACCTGGGTAACACTGTGTGTGTGTGTGTGTGTGTGTGCCTGCCTTTATGGTGCCGGTTATGTTGAACTCAGTCTAGACCTCCTGTGGGCCAGCAGGCTGAGACGTGGGGCGGTGCTGCTGAAGGCTCCCTGAGCCAGCTGTAGACTGTAGTGTTAGTGGAGCCTGAGGGAAGGTCATGGGAGTTTGAGGGGGGAAAAGTTTTCCATCCCTGCCTCTCACTAGAGGGCGCCCAAACTGCTGCCTGTATCTCTTATGCCACTGGCCTCCACTGCAGATACCTAAACATTATTTCCCGTGTCCCGTGTTGACAAAGTAAGAACAGAGTGTCCAGGTACTGAACCTGTATGCTGTGGGATCACTGTTTTATCATATGCCAGCACTTACATGCATTGTTTTCTGATCATTTCTGTGTCTGGCTGCAGTGAACCCGGGTGGCTGGGCCCCAGCCTCGGTCCTCAGAGCCGTGGCCAAGAGGGAGTACCCCAAGTTCCTCAAACGCTTCACCTCCTACGTCCAGGAGAAAACTGTTGGGAAGCCCATCCTCTTCTAAACATAAAGAGGTAACCAACAATGCCAACACATCCTCTTTTACAACTTCACAAGCAACTAACCTCCCAAGTCTATTGCATCCTCTGTTGCATGGTAGGTAGATAGGTACTGAAAGGCTGAAACATTCAATGCACTGTTAATGGACAATAAAATCCTTGGCTGTTGCTTTATCTGTCACATGGAGCTGTAAAAACAGTTAGCATATGGGCTTTTAAAGTCTTTTAAATTTTTGTTTTCTTAATGTTAGTGATATTAACTTTTTATCATCCCTCTTCTTGTTTCAAGTGTGTGGAGGGCGGAGATTGCCCTTTGGAGAGACTACTTTTCTCAACATTGAACAGGCTCTCATTGACTACATGACCCATTCACCTGTCAATTAGAATGCGTATTCAGACTACATTACCCAGGATACCATGCCATCCAGGATGTCCCCGAGGACACTGATGTATAGAAAAGACTGGCTTACGTCTTTAACCCATCAGTAGTTGTCATCCCAGCCACATTAATGACTTTAACATCATCTGCTGGCCATGGATATACATTTGTATGTAAATTCAAGGATTTCTTAAGTGGTTTTTGAATCGTTGTTACCAATTATTTGCTTTTTTTTGTAAATTGTTTTGTACATTTCTTATGATTACATACTTCTTGACTTGGGTTTGCTTTAATCACTAGTATCACAGCTTCTTGTCTTGCTGCTAAAGTTGCTACCATGAGAGAGGAAAACAGATCATACTGACAGGGAAAGCAGTGATGAGGTGTGGTACAGTATCTCCTCTTTCTTGCCTTCTCCTGTCCCTCTAGTGATGACTCCCTTTGTAGTTTGATGGAGGGCAGAGCCTAAAGCTTTGAACATGTTTTTCTCGGAAATCTTTATATTTCTAGATTGTTATAAAGTAACTTTCAGAGAGCACTATGGACACAACGTATTGTACAGAGAAGAACAGAATAGGTTTTGAGTTTGAGTTTGCCAGTGTGAGAAATGTGCTTGAATTTGATGACAATAACGGGCGTAGGAAATTAGCGGGCGATAAATAGCAGTCGATAAGTCTAATTTACTCGTTGGGCGATATTTTTGACAGTTGAATTGAACATCGATAATTGGATATCTGTGTGATGTAGGTGATTGTGGTCTATAGACGCTAAGTTGTGGTCCTTTGTTAGCGTGTACCTGTCTGTTCCCCCCATGTGTCACATGGTCTTTGACAGACATTTTCAATCGACCGACCATAGCGTCTGATACAAGGTTAACCTATCTTTCATTGAGAGATCGGTGGGTGAATTTTCTATGCCCCAGGTTCTCTTTTTTTCCCCCATGTTAGCCCCTGATGAAGCAGTGAGGAACTGTTCTGTCCAAATCAGGAGTGTAAGTTTTGTAAATTAAATGCCTCACTACAGTGTGTGCCCAGGGCTAGCACGAGTCCTGCTGCTGCTTTTCAGGATAAGGCAAACAGATGTTGATTGGGATATCATCTACACCCCCACGCCCTCAGTCATACTGTAACATTACATTTCACATGCCGTACAGTACAAAGCAGTGCCCTCCCTGCCCTTTGACTGATAAATCGCCCCCCAAAAATGCCTTAGACACCGGGATGGACCCTAAAAATCCTGGCCATCTCTACTGTACAGCCACCAGATGTGCATTTATCAACAGACACTGAAATGAAGTGGGGGTAAGGGTCAGCATTTCACATCATCTTACCTCAAGATTTTTATTTACTCTAGATTGTGTTTTCTGTCATCTAAAGTTGGGAGTTTTGCAATCAGTAGATGTGTATGGTTGAGAATCCTCCAATCAGATTCTTAGTCTAAGGGGTCAGAGGTTAGAAAGGATCTGGATAATTGTTTTGCTGATGATTTAGAAGAGAGAAGATCTATAAGCAACATCAGCTGAAGAATGCATTTAGCGTTTTTAATTTTGATATTTTGTCAAGGAATCTACACACTTTGTATATTTCTAAGTTGTACATCAGAAGTGTTATTATTTGCACTAAATGTAATGCAATTTGACAATGTTCTGTAAATTAAAATTGTTACACAACAGAAAGGAGCACGGTGTACTTTCTTAGAGCGACGCCACCCTGAAACTGTGGGTCATTTCTGTATTCAAGACTGACAAATTAGCAAACTAGCACTGATATGCAGCTTGATAAAACTCTCGATTCTTGGGATTACTCATAAAGAGATGGTACAGTTCAACACCTTTAGTATGACTAAGCAAAGACAGACACTGAATTTCAGCAGTTTATTTATAGGAGTCTCTATATATAAATACACATTGTCTTTACATTCAGCGATTAAAATATTTTTTTTCAGCAAATGGTAAAGTTATTGAGATTTATATAATAAATTATGGTCTCAACTGACACAGGTGTGATCTTGGAATTCAACAATACAAGTTTGGATGTGGTCTTGATGAAGAGCTATCAGACAGCTTCAAAGTGTCCAAGTCGGGTCTCATAACTTCTTCAAGAGGACACGCTTATTCAGTATCAAAGGATATCCTGAGTAAAAGCATCTTCAGTCATGACACAAACCTCACGAAACTAGTAGCTCCACATCAAAATGATCTACAATAGTCCTTCATTGTCTCTGTGTACATGTACTAGCAATGACTTACAGAGGTGTGCATATGTAAAAAAAAAAAAAAAATGTGCATATTCACTCATCCAAATCTGTGCTTACGTCAGGTAGCCCACCCACCTAAAAACCAAACGTCCTCAGAGAAAAATATTTCTTACAGTAATCATAACCAACATCGAAAGTGCCGTTTTATCAAGAGCGAGTGCGTCGTCCTTCTGCTCTCTGCTTCATCCGTGATCCAGTAACTCGGGCTTTCGTCTCTCACTGCACTTTTACAGCAGCTCCTCTGCCAGTGCGTCTGAAGTTTCGGGTTCCTCTCAGAGCAGCGCAGACAGCCGGCCGCAGCCAGGGTGAGGCGGCCACCTTCACCGCGTCACAGTCTGCCTTCGGCCTCGGTGACTTGTGAAACCATCAAAGAGTCTGTTCACTGAATCAGTCCGTTCATATGAATCTCTCCTCGTCCTCGTCCGCGCCCGGCTGCGGCTACAAGCTGGCTCGCGTCCGCTCCCGTGACGCCGTCCCGTCCTGCGTCATCGGGGACCGGGGTGCCACCGTAAATTCACTGTAAACATTTTTCATCCAACCAGCAACTAAAAAGCAGCTGCAAATTTTGAAATCATCAGTCATTTCTTTCTGGTCAGCAGAAAGAAACGTTTAAAAGAAATGTATGCTGCGTATCTATTTTCTCTTCATATATACTTTATTCTAAATGTTTATATCTTTGTGTAGGCCATGAAAATAGTATGCTCTACATATATAAAACTTAATGGCACTGCGCTGACACATGCTCTAAGAAGCGGCACTCAATTCAGCCTAATGTTCATCACATTATTACAGTACGATGGAATGTCGTGATTCCTGCGGATGTCCATCGCTGTGATTCTGTTGGTGTCTTCTTTTTTAGTCCATCACCCAGTGGAGCCTCTCGGTCCTTTTTATGTTTTGGCAATACAAGTGGCAAAGTGGATCTAGCAGCGCTGGAAGTGGAGTCAAAAGGCCAGTGCGGCCTGTCCAGTGGAGTGCGGCGATTGTCTGATGATTGGCAGGAGTAAAACGCAGGAGGAAATGAAGGTCGTAAAGCTGCTCTTTTCACTGCAGGGCAGAAGAAAGGAAAGGGGAGGAAAGGATCAATCTCAGCAAACGCAGAATGTGGTGGTACCGTATGTACCAGAAGATGACATCTGAGAGAAGTAAAAAGTTGTTGCTAAGAGTAATGTGAACACGACCCTAACAGGAAAACAGACAAAAGGTACAGTGTGGAAGTAGGAGATGAGATGATTCCAAAATTTGTGGAAGCTAAATATGCATAGGCACAGATGATACTAACTAATATTTAAACAGAGAAACTGGACTTCCCAACACCTACACCTAGACCAGTGTGATGGTCAGCTGAGACCACAAATAGAGCGGCACAAAGGGAACGACAACTCACCAAGTAGACATCGAGAACAGATCCATCGTCGCGGTCTATGTCCACGTCCATAGTGCTCTGCTCCGAGGTGAGGCAGATGGCACTGTCCTCCAGAGTGAATGTGGAGCTGGACGCCATGTCCTCTCTAACACAGGGAAAGAAGTTTGCACATCAATCTACGGAGTCAGAGTTGCCCGAGTATATTAGGGGGTCAAAAGCAGTTAAAGTGAAGGCTTAAACCACAACTGCACTTGGAAAAACTGATGAAATGATAAGGCACAGAAACTAATCACACACTACTGCAGCTGGATCCAAAGAATCTGACATCAAAGAGGCAGACAGATGAACCTCCTGCTAGAAGGACAGGAAACCTGTCTGATGTCTGGCCAGTGGAGGTCTCTGCTGAGAGGCTCGTGTTCTCTGAACTGTCTCTCAGGAAATGAACAAAATCTAGACAAGACTGGCTTCATTTGACCACAGTTTCACAGACCCACGTCTCTCTGATATGGTGTTGCTGAGACCCTCACTGGGTCATGTAGCATATGCACAAGGAAGAAAATATCTTTGAAAATAATACACTATTGATTTAAATAGGAGGGGGGATTGGTTTCAAACAGCAGGGGGCAGCATGAGAGCATATTTCCTTCCTGCATCAGGTGACTCCTGACTAAATTCAGGAATGTGTTTTTACCATTTTATGACATGTGATTGCCTGCTTTCTATGCAGAAAAGCAAGGTGAAAATGCCATAGAAAGGTAGAGAGAGACGGCAGAGTAAATTACAGTCCTAGAGCTAGACAGAGAGACGGATGGATATATAGATAGAAAGAGATAGAAAATGGCCTTTGATTAAAAAATGTTTATTTCCTGCCCTGAAACATCACAGCACAATGTGTTATTACTGTGGCTGGCTGACCGGCTGACAGACAGGGATTATTGTCGCTAGATATTCAGTCTCCACTGCACCACATGTCCTCTTTTGTCACACACTCTTTCTTTAGCACAATGGCACTAAGTAAGACCTTGTCAAAGCCACCGTTTAAATATTCATGAAAACAGTTGACAGAACAATGTCAGGGCAGCAGGCAGGTGACTGATGAGGGGACGAGACCAGGCGAGCCTCACAATGGAGCCTCAGAAAGCCTGCTAAACCTGACACTGCTGGACACACCGCACAGGAGCAGGGGAGGAGGAAGACGGAAACACGGGCGGGACAGAGAACAGGTGACATGAAGGTCCGAGCAAGAAGGCATGTAGCAGCTGTAATGTAGAAACTGCCAGATAAGTAACAACTTGCCAAATGTGATAAAATGCCCCTCTATATGGGTTAAAGGTGCAATGAAACTTGTTCATGTCATAAAGTCTGGGACAATGTAATAAAAGCATCATTAAATTAGATGGCTATTACCACGTCATAAGGGGTGTGACATTTTATCTGATAATATTTATTCATAATGTAGTAACTCAGAAGAACAAGACCATACTACATTAGGCAATATTATTACATCATCATTAAAACTGTTATGAAGTAATAATTGCTGGTTAATATGTTATTACAGTATCCACCAATTTATTGCATTAACAGGTTTCATTAGGTTTTCGACCAATTTATATTTTGACAGGTTATTACACTATCCTGCAGTTATCACATTATCATATTATATTATAGTGGAAGGATGACCTGCATGGTAATAGGTCTTTAGACACAGTATCTACTGTACTAAATTATTGTCAATCTACACGTTATGGCCAAAGTACAGTAGAAGTACAGGAGTTTTTTTCTCCTGTCTTACAACATGGAAGGCAATCAGAAGCTGACAGTTTGTTCTTTTGCCGCTCACTCAGAAGTTAATGTGAAACCCATATTACACCATGGGTTAGTCAACAGCCAGAGAGACTAACTTTAGCCCAGTGTCCAAATACTCAAGTACTGACTGTATGTATGCTGTGTGTAGGAAGTGCGTGTATGTATGTTGCCAAGCCAGCTGAGTCACCTGCTCCATGACGCATGTCATCAATAAGGCCATGTCATGTGGGAGCACAGGTGACAAAAGCGTGGGAGTGGACAGGTGTGTGTGTTGGGAGGGGCAGATGTACATGCTTCCCACCTGGTCTTCAAAGCCACAGTGTGAACACCTGAATCATGGGTTTAAGGTGGTAATTTATGTGTTCTGCTACCCCCGACTCAACATAACCTGTCATGATATAATAAGAGCAGCCGGAAAGACACGCAATCAGTCACACAGAGAGACAGTCCAAAGACAAACAGGCAGATATTTGTACTGTACCTCTCCTCAGTTTGGTTGTCCATGTTTACAAAGATGGAGGAGGTGGAGATGGTTCCCATGGAAGAGCCCTCGTAGAAGGACGGGGTGGCAGGGACCAGATCGGGACGCAGGTACGAACCGAACACTGCTGAGAGAGAAACACACACACAAGCCTATGATGTCAGTGAGAAAACACACACACACACACACACACTTACAGGAATGCCCATGACTTCACTGAGAAAAGAGCACACACACACAAACACACACACAGACCTTCACTGACAAAATACACCCTTAGCCATTTTTTATTGGAAAACAAAACCTCCACTAGTGATCAGTATGATCAATACAGCATTGTATGGCTGCTCAAAATGTATAGATCACTGAGTTAAACCTCCACAGGAGAAACAGGTTGAAGGCTTCCCTTGTAATTCCATTGTGCTTTCCATTGTGGAAAGTGTTCAAACTGAAATAGGCCTAATGTCTGAGACAAAGTAGGGCATGTGAATTTGATTTAAGTCAGTTGACTAAATGGTTTACACAGTTCAAATGAAACTGCCATATTTCTCTGTATTGTCCTCTTACTTCAGAGTAAAACTGATTTTCTTTGTACTCAGCAAGCCTGATTTAATAACCTTAAAGAGTAAGCTATTAGGAAATGAAAGAATCCAAATTGCTTTATTGCGGGTTATGTCACAGCTGGAGATAGTGGTGTGGGAGGACGAGGCTGCGAGGAGAAAGAGGACGTGGTAATTTGACCCAAGACTTCTCTTTCTGCTCCACAGGTCCACACCCTCGTCTCTTCCGCTGTGCTATTGGCCAATGTTCATCTGTCATATCAAACAGAAAGGTCAGAACTGCTGCCACTTTCACACTTTGTCAAAGGCCTGATTCATACTCTGTCATATAACCTTGCTGGTAGGGTCAGCGATAACACACACACAGAAATACTGTATCAGAAGGGCTGTTAATAACAGGACAGCCTCTGTTTTCTTTCCGGTCCGGCCACATATCAACCAGTGACAGGTTCTCCTCGATGGCAGTCGTTGGGACGACAGCATTTTACGGCCTAAGTGCCTGTTTATGGGCCCCGAGTGCTTCTAAAAAGCCCCATCAAGCCACAAAAACTAGAAAAACGGCCGGGGCTGACCTGGCAGATTAGGAAGCAATAGAGAAATGGTGAGGGAAACTTTAAAATGGCAAGTGAGTCCATTTACTATACACATAAGATGATAAAGTCACTTCAAGTCTCTGTTTCAAACAACTTGATTAATAATTCAGGAACCTCTACAAACATCCCTGAACGTCGTCGGACATCCAAGATATACCTTCATGAAAAAACACTAGATTCCCAATGAATCACAGACTGAGGTTTTCAGTAAGCCGTGTGAACTGAAGTGTACCTTGTCCGTCCAGGCTGGCCAGGCTGCGAGCCCCTCCCAGCCGGTCCCTCCTCTCCTGCTCCTCATTCTTCTCATCTGCCTGCGATGAAAGGATCTCCTGAGAGGACGACTTCAGAGCTGGGATGGACGTGCGGGTCCTCTTTGAAGGGGAGAATCGAAGAGCTGCGGAGCAAACGAGTGTGTAAGTCGGGAGAATAAAGGAAAGAGCAAGACAGGGGGGATTCTGGGATGTTGACAGTCGCAGAAAGAGTGAAGTGGTGAAGGGGGGGGGGGGGGGGGGGGGGCAAAGAAGAGTAAGAGAGGAACAGAGGAGGAAAAGGAGGCCGATAATTGGAAGAGATAGGGGGAGACAATGAAGCTCCAATCCTCTGTCCCTAAAATTAGCAGTAAAATGATCTGTTAAAACGCATAATGGTGATTACACAACTGTCCCCCAAGCCATCCTCATTCTGCCTCCCAAGCAGGGCATGAAATGAAATCCTTTCCCGTCATCTCCCTCTGACGGGACTTGGCGGCGGCTAATAGCTCGGCTAAATCCTCGAATCATCGCCGCAGCCATGTTCATTTTCACAGGGGGGTCCGCGCGGTTGCGTAACAGTGTTACTTTATTTGATCTTGACGCGAAGTTCCAAAACAGCAGAGCAGCGTGTAGCGGCGAGGGGCCAAGACTGTCGGATGTGTGATCTCACCAGGCTGCGCTCACATACTGGCTTCTTGGCTTCTCCTACAGCCAAAGCCCACCGCTCTCCAAACAGACTCAGCGGGCGAACATGAACTCATTTCCGCCACAGTTTAAAGCTCATTTTATCCTGACGGTTTCGCCGAGGTGTCATGGTAAACGTGACGGAGGAGCAAAATCGATCTGCCGTACATTCATCTGCAACGCCTGACTGCTGTGCGGTTAGAGGGCCGTTGAGCAGAGTCAGAGGAATGATTAGAAGAATCAATGTGCCATTATTACTAGGAGCTTGTTGATTTGACCTAATTTATCCACCTCAGTGGTGTGTAAGTGTGTATTTCTGTGTGTGTGTCTGTGTGCTTAAGGGTTAGGGTTATATATGTTTGATTTACTGGATCTCCACATAACAAACCCATTCTATTCTGAATGCCTCACAATCAGTTACGCATAACCCTCATCACTGACGCCCTTAATTCCCCCGAACAAAAGACCTAAAATTCAATCAAACTCCACATAACTGCCAACAATGCTCTGTGTGTCTCGACTGCTTACACAACAGCTAGTTAAAAGAGGACAACTCCTTTGATAATAAGGAAGAAAACAAAACAACCTGGGTGATCAGGAGGACAATACCGTGAAACAATATTCCAACTCACGTAACAAATGAATTACCATCAACCTCATGTATTTGCAGTGACACACGAATCCCCCAACAGTGCGTCTATGGAAGACAATAAAAACTCTGAGGCAAGCATATCCTGCTCACGTCCACGTGATTCCCACCTAGGTTATTTATGGTGTCAGCTAAACTGTGCCACACTGAAGTGATTACAGATTTACCCACTTTGGCAGCCGGCACAACCTCTTTTTTTTCCCACTCTCTCCCGCCCCTTCTCTTCCTTTTAACATACTTGGCATGCGTGCCAGTTTGACTCCGTCATGCGTGATGATTATCAACCCGCCAACTTACGCTGAGTCTTCCTGAAGACCCTCGTGCTCATGAACTTGAGGAAGCGGTTGGCATAAAAGCCGGGCCGGTGCACCGAGACGGAGTCCTGAGGACAGACAGGGAGAAAATGCCAAGCTGTTACCAGACAGTCACAGGAGATTAAAGAGAATGTGACCAAATGAATAGCGCATTCATAAAGGCACTGGTATCAGATTGGTGCGGCCTATCAACTTACGCCATCGTACACCAGGGCTTTCCATGAGTGTTCCAACTTTTTAATGAACCTGGGGAGAAATAAAACAAAAGGCCTTGTGACAAACATGTTCGCTTACGCAAACAACTCCCCCCGCTCTGCCTGATCAAACTTGAGATGCTTCCTCCTTCCCCCTTGGCACAGCACAGACTAAATTTACTTTTCAGCTTTTTAACAGAAAATACTTCCACGATTTAAGTGTGATAACATTTAGCCCTTATGGTCGGTCTCTGAGTCAGACAAGCTACTAGAAATAAGATAGGATGAGTAGGGGAGAAATCGGGCCTGTTCACCCCCCACCCAACCCCACCCACTCTGTGTGTGTTTGAGTCTGTTGTGCCTTGACCAACCAGGCTGACAATGATTTATGTGAACCTTTTAAAACGTCCACAAGTTTGAAAAGCCGATGAGCCAAAGGCTTCCTCCTCTTTTACTTGACCTTCTCTCTCTTCTCCCTCTCTCTCTCAGGACACAAAATCATCTCTCTCTCTCTCTCTCTCTCTCTCTCTCTCTCTCTCTCTCTCTCTCTCTCTCTCTCTCTCTCTCTCTCTCTCTCTCTCTCTCTCTCTCTCTCTCTCTCTCTCTCTCTCTCCCCCTCTCTCTCCCCCTCTCTCTCCCCCTCTCTCTCTCTCTCTCTCTCTCTCAGGACACAAAATCAATGTGTGAATAAAGAAGACTGATAGACCGCTGTGTCCACTTAAATGGTGTTGGAGAGAAAGCGATTCTTGAGTCCTTTTAGGAGCTCGCTAGAGTGGCTTGTTGCTGCTCTTTCCGTCAGTGTAGGGTGATAATTCAACATAAAAGGTCTGGTCCTAGCAAAAGTGTCAAGTGTAAGCAGTTAATCTGTAAGAATCATGCCATGCTGTCACACTGTATCCTTGACTACCACACATTCTCTCCCTCTCTGTCTGTTGTCACATACTGTATTGGTTATTGGATATCTTCAGATATTTCACTTTTCAGGAATTGAAAAAACAGAATGAGAGATTGAGAGAACAGAATGGTCTCATGGGTCAATGCATGCTCAATGCATAAAGGACCATGTAAATACATTTTCCATTTAATAATAATATGACAGCACCAGTGTTGGACATATAAGGTTTTCAAATGACAGCAGGATTATATCATCTCATTTCACATACCTGTATGACTGCAGTATATCTATAATGCCCAGGAAGATGAGCAGCTTTTCTTCTTTGTGTGTTTTGGCAGGGATGCCACCCATCCTGAAACAGAGTAAACAACATATTCCTACAGTTATAGAATATATACCTTATGAATGTAGTCAGGAATATCTGTAAGTCACTGTCGTCCTGCCACTACTCACTGCAATGCTTGAAAAGCTGTTCAAATAAAGGCGTTGCACCTCCTCGCATTTATAAGTGTTTGTAAGAGTAGCACTTACAATATTTGCATTCATGCGTATTGCTGTAAACACGCAGAACAGTGACTGTGTTTGTATTTGTGTAGCTATGGTTATACGAGAGCATTAGCCTACTGTTTACACTGTTTGAGCGTCCTGTGCAAGGTATAAGCACATGATTGTATGACTGTGCGTGTGTGAGAGAGACAGAGAGAGAGAGAGACAGAGAGAGAGTGTGTATGCCCAAATAGGTGTGCATAATATGTGTTTTGCCCCAGCTGAGCCGACTCACGTGTCGTCTGTGGTGAGGGCTTCGGCAGCCTTGCCGTCTCCCTGGATGGACTCCATGGCTGTGGAGTAGAGGACCCTCTGGCCCACGGGCCTCCTGCCGTCGCCCCCCGCCTGGCCCGGCTCGCCCCCCTCTCTCTGGCTGTGGTCCAGGACATGCACCCCCAGCAGCAGGCTGTAGTCCATGATCTTAAAGCTCTCCAGCACCTACAGGAAATCGCACACGGATCAGGATTCTCTCTCTTTAGAGCGAGGCCAGTTTTGCACAGAGGGAGCGATCATGAAATTCGCAGATTTTTACAAGCTTGCTGCGCTGCTGCTCCACCACTGAAAATCCAACATTATTGCAGTGACTATCACTGTAAAAAAGCACAACATTCCACCGCTAATTAACTGCAGAGGCTGAAAACATTCCGATTGTACTAATAGGAAAGGGTAATTTCATGTTTTCTGTGACCTGCACTTGAGAGCTGTTTGGGGAGTGAATACTGAAGGGATTATTCTCCTCCAACCGGTTCCACCACCAGACCGGACGCCTTACCTTTAGCTCACCTACGGTAAATACGGCAACGTTATGAAATGTTATGAAAGACACCTTTTTTTCTGCTAGACACTTTCATCACCCAACACGCTTCGGCGCCTCAAAGACCAGAGAAGTTGGCAAACGGAAATCTCTCTCTTGAGCTAAATAAACAAGGTGTTTCTCCACAGTGAGCCAAGTGTTACACATTGACCTGTCTGAGGAGCCTTTCGCCCAGTTTCCCAGGGTCTCTCCGACTTCATGTCTCCTCCTCTTTAGCGCTCAGAGCAGTCCCATGGCCAGAGAGAGAGAGAGGTGTCTTATGAAGGCGGGAGCTGGATCTGGGAATGGGGTCAGGGTTACAGTCAGGTAGTCAGGCCTCTACTGGTCGGTGCTTATCTTATGGCCATGACTGGAAAAAGCGATTTGTTTTTCTTTAGATGTCTGTTTTTGATTCTCAGGTGTTTTTGACTCAGATGGGAATGTTTGTGTTTATGAGAGGGGTGGAGAAAGAGAGAGAGAGAGAACAAGAGTCAATAGAAAGGGAGAGGAGGGGGGGGCTGTTTACTTCTACCAATCTGCTATTTTTGATGAAAATCTGACAGTTAAGTTCCCTAATTCCCTTTAAGTGGAAAACAAGAATCAACACTCCAATCAAATCCTCTGTCAGCAAGCTCCCTCTGTGTGCGTGCGTGCGTGTGTGTGTGTGTGTGTCGGTTTGACCAGATATCCTCAACTGCAACCAGGTTGATAAACCGGAGGGAGGAGGAAGTTAAGAGGTTAAGGAAAGTCTGCCCTAAAGAGAAACACTCAAACACAACGAGGTGACTAAAACCGCTGGAATGTTCATCATCATCGTCATGGAAACCCCTCCAGGTTCCTCTCACTTTACACCCATAAATAATGTGTTTCCATGCTCCACGGTATTAGAGGCAATGAAAACAAAAAATAAATCAGCATTACACTTCAGATATAATCAAAGAGAGCTGTGACCCAGAATCCAGAGAAAACTGACCCGTTTTTGTGGAGAATGTGAGGCGTGAGGATAGTGTTACGAAGCGAGGACCAGAGCTAATACGCTGTAGGTCAGAAACCATGACCTACATCTTCCTCCCTTCGTTCTCTAGAACTCATTTGCAACACGCGGTCAAAAGAGACTCATTCCCAAGAGTAATAGTATTAGTTGTAAATCTAGTTTGCATCTGTAGCAGAAACTGTTCACGCATTAACTTGTAGTTCTGCAGAAATTGACTCATTTTAATGGTGTGGTGCTTTGGTGCTCTTGTATGACCAACAGAAACACACACACACACACACACACACACACACAAAACAGACATAATGACTGACTCAAACAAACACTTGGGCTTTTGTTCGAGCTTTGCCTTTTCCATATTGACGATTTGCATCCCTTCACTCTAACTCCCCCAGCTTATTCAAACAGCAGCCATTTTGAATAGAGCCACACACACCAGGCTGCCTACAGAAGGCCATTACTGGCTGTCCTGGCCCCAGCTTTCCCAGGCAAACAATCACAGCGCAAAGAAAACGGCTGCATTTATCTGGCTGTTTGTGCATCAAGCCATAAGACAGAAAGCATTCCCTTTTTCACGGGATTCTGAAAATTACTGCAGAGTGCTTTGCCACTGTAATAAAGAGTAAAGTAAAGAGAAATGGCAGTCACAAAGATAACAACCGTGTGTGACTTTATGTTCAGGAGTGGAATACTATTATGATACTCCTCAGAAGCATAACAGCAGGATATTTGGATGTGATTGTCCCACTCTAACCTGAGCACACTGTCCTCTGGTCTCATTTCAAACACAGCGCACTATGCTCACATCTTAACAACTCTGAGTGAATGGGAAAGGATAATCCTAACAGGAAGGCAGATTTTTCACAGTAGCCTCTGTTCTTAAACAAAATCTTTGATGTTTTTCAGCATATTCCACCCCAAAGCACCCCCCGCTCCAGCCCACCCCACCCCACCCCCCCTACACACTCACACCCATCTCTCTCTGTGTGCCAGTGGGGCTGTAGAGCGCCCCGCTAGTGCTGGCTGGCATGGCCCACTTTGCAGTGACACTAATACACTGGGAGCTTTTGAAAACGGAGTCTGTCTGCTGAAAAGACAGAACAGAGAGCCTCTTCACACTTCTTTTTTGGCTCTGCTTAAGCACTGATAGCAGTTATATGCTGACTCCAGTTACAATCACACTCCCTGCAAAGCTTAAAAGAAGTGAGCCTATATCCAGATTACTGCTGGAACAATTATCCATCCTGTGTGGTTACACAGAGACACACACACACACACACGCACCCCACACAAACATGTAAGCATCTGGGGAGAGATTCCTCAAAAGCATGCATTGATAATTCATGAGATAATAATTTTGGGATGTGTGCTCTTGAACTTTATCACTTATTCAGATGCTTTTATGAATGACAGTCTCTATCTTCAATTAAGCAGAACAGAACCACATTACTTCCAGGATTAGTTCTCTTCTTTTTTTTCCCCTTCTTCTTCTGTCCCTCTTATAAAGGATTTGCTAACACTCCAAAATAAAACTCCCCTCTTTGCTTGTAACAACTACGGATAATATGTCATTTAAATCAGTTTTTTTCATCCTGGTCCTCAGGATCAAGAGCCCTGCTGGTTTTCATTCCAGCCATCTAATCAGGGTGTGATTTACACATGGGATGTGTCAGGTGAATGTAATTAACTGCAATTAACTAGCTGGTAGGATAGAAAACCAGCAGCACTCTGGGTCCCAAGACCAGCATTGAAAACGACTGCTTTAAATCAATGTTCAGCAATCGCTAGTTTCTCTCTGGCTCTTTCTCAATATGCGATTTTATGCATTCTTGTGTCCTCCATGATGCATTTTATGTAACATCTAACCACCAAAACACGATTCCAAAACAAAAGAATGTGAGGATGGAGGACAGATAAAGATCCTGGAAGTTTACTTGCCAGCCAAGGATGCATCGGATAGTGACTTGACCTAACAGAGCGAATGGGAAACCCCAAGATTCATTGCAAAAAACAATGCATCTTTGGTATAGAGCCAGTTGAAGCAGCTGGGGAAATGAACACCTGTGTGTCTTAATGGATCGCGTGCGCCACATCAAGCACACTGTCCATGTCAAACTGTAAGGAAGCGTCTCTGCTTACTTTCATGAGAAAATCTGCACAAGGTCACAAGTATCGACTTGGCATTCATGGATCTGATAATCACTCTCTGTCCTTTCCCAGAGTGCTTTTGAGAAACTCTCTGGTAGTCTTACTGCACTGTATTGTGCTGCACTCTTATTGTCCTCTTGTACAGTAGCAACTGTATTCATATTGGAAAGTCATTGGCGAATCTTTAGCATGCTCACTTCCAATGGATAACCTCCTGTCTGCATATTGTTGTCAGAGAGAATCTAAGACGGTTACAGCAAAACCAGAGATTATATTAATAATATAACCCTCTTCACATTTAATAGCGTAATAACTGCACACTCATAAAATTTTACAACAATGACAGTTAGACAGTTAGATATAGCCTTTCTGTGTGACATTCAGCTTTTAGCCATTACTGGAACAATACACTGTAGTGGATGTGGTTAGGAAACCTGCTGGAGCCTTGGCTGACTTTTGCGATGTTGATTGACTAAGTGAGAGAAGCCATTGTTTTCAGAGGATCACATGGCTGAGGAGGGGGAACCATACAGTAAATGGTTGTTTATGTTCGGCCACACCGCCTGCTCCATGCCCATTATGCAACACATTATTTTCCACCTACCAAGTGTGTGCGTGTGTGCGCCTGGCTGAATCTTCTTATTTATGTTCTTGTCTGGATGTGAGATTATTCCCGAGAACACTCAAACGGAGCTCTGAAAGTATCTTGACGTAGTTCGGCTTGGGCTGTCCCCGCGGCGTTGAGATCTCCGCTGCCAAACGTGCTGTGAGCAAAACTGTCACAACAGCTTGACATCATCATCAGCATCACTATCATCATTACTGTATGTCAGTCTGTCAGACAGCTGCTGCACAGTAACAGTAATACAGCAGGGACATGATGTTGTTCTCTGTTACAAACATACACACACACACACACACACACAGCACAGAGCCAGTGAGAATACCAGAAACAGTACACAAACACACACACACACTCTCTCTACAATGAACTCTCTCTCTCTCTCTCTCTCTCTCTCTCTCTCTAGATTTACAGTAGAGCTCTACATGGATTATTAATGTCTTCAGTTGTTTTGGCATTCGGAGAGTATCAGGGGAGCTGCAGAGTGACAGAGAGGGGAAAGGAGAGAGGACACCAAAAAGGAAGAGAGCGTACCCTACATTTCCCCTACAAGCGACCCACATAGCAGAGATACCATCCCGAATTACCTTCCAACCTCCTTCTGAACCCCTCGGTTTCTTATAACCCCTCACGCTCTTCCACAGTGTTTCCCCTTGCAGTGACTGGGTGGGATGGGCCAGCAAAAGGAAATGAATTTGTAACGGTTGAGCGTTTTAGTGTCAAATAATAGTCAAAAATGATGTTTCAGAGGCCTTGCCACCCCACTAAATACACTTTTCTGGGAACAACACTGCCCCCTTTTCACATCCCCTTCCCTCCTTCCTCAGCCCCCCCCCCCCTCCACTTCCTCGCCCCCTGCGCCCCCTCACCCCCTCACCCCCTCACCCCCCCCGTCGCCTCCCTTCTGTTGCCCCCCTCTCGTGTGTTTTGGTCCTGCAGCGCTCTCCTGGGGCGAGGGGTTAGCTGCTTACTCATGGAAA
This sequence comes from Centroberyx gerrardi, assembly GCF_048128805.1. Taxonomy (NCBI): domain Eukaryota; kingdom Metazoa; phylum Chordata; class Actinopteri; order Beryciformes; family Berycidae; genus Centroberyx; species Centroberyx gerrardi. The sequence continues at coordinate 15,985,315 of NC_136004.1, forward strand.
TGGACAGAGATTCTGCTTAGAGGGCACTTTGTTTCCCGCTCAGGAGGCAGGAGGGCAGGAAGCCATGACAATAACAAACTAAAGAGCACAGAGTCGCTAACAGCTGCTGCTCAACAGTCTCACTTCCATATGTACAGACACACACATACCCACAATGCATACACACACATATACATGCACACACACAGAGGCACACACACACGCGGTACATGCTTTTCAGGCACTGCACGACTGTGGTATGTGTGTGCATGTTTGTGCATGTTTGTGCAAGGGTAAACGTGTGTGTGTGTGTGTGTGTGTGCGCGTGTGTGTGTGTGTGTGTGTGTGTGTGTTGCCAGCTTAAACATTAAAGAAGCACTGAGTTAGCAAGAGGAGAGGATGTCATTCTGGCTGTAATCTGCTTAACAAAACATTAAAAAGAAAACATTTAAAGAAGAAGTCGCTGAGAAAACATGCACAGAGTCAGCATGATGGTTAATGATGAGAGAGAGAGGCCAAATCCCGAGGAGATCATTCTACGTTTGTCTGAATTTCTGAACGTACGGCTCCTCGCAGGGACCTCAGCTACCATTTCTCGGCCCTTGTGACCATATCTTAATCCACTGTCACACAAGACCCAGGTTCTCCCAGAGGCCGACACACTTGTGACCAGCATTAACCGCTGACTGTCTGACTTAACAGGTGGGAATGCAAATCATCTAATAGAGTGGAATGCTGGTAATTCATGAAAATGCTTTTGATTTAGTCCATATAAAAACATATGCAAAAATGATAGTGGTTGCAGTCTGTTCTTGGAAGTTGATGTTATCCCTTGACTGGAATCATTCTGACGTACCGAGAAAAGGGGAAGGTATGAGTGAGCGAGAGGCTGGGAGAGCAGGAGAGAGAGAGAGAGAGGGAAGAGCGAGGCCGGCCCTTCAGGCTTCAAACAGCGGGGCCATTTTAATCCCCTCTTCATCGCTGCCTCTCCACTGACAAGTCTCCAGCTGAAGAGCAAGTTAGTTTTGTAAACAAACGAAAGAGTAGTGGAGTGAAGAGGAGAGGAGAGGAGAGGAGAGGAGCTAGTTGCATGAGTGTCAGTGGTCTCCCAAAGACGAATCACCATGAAAACAAACAGAGACACACACACACACACACACACACACACACACAAAGAGTGGATTGTTACCTAACAGGCCTAAATATACCCACAGCATCACGCTGTTCATTACAGCTAACTCCATTACATGCGCTATCAATCGCAGTTTGGCGATAAAACCATCAAGATTCTTCTATTCCCACACACTACAAATCGAAACAATTAAGCCGAGGCTGGTGTAATGGAAGTCATTAGGTTGTTAGCTGAATGGTCCCATGCAGGGTTGCCAGGTCTGACAGGTTGGCAGGCCCAGCAGGAACTCTGGCAGGAAGTCTTCCTTCCTGGTCTCCGGGCCTCGCCTCTGCTCTCGGGTGCACTGATCCACACATCCAGCCACATGCGGGCCGGATCCCAGATTGAATGTCAGAGTGGAGGACCCTTGGGTGTGTTTTGGTGTGTGTCCATGTGTGTGTGCGTTGTGTGCAGTAACTGTATGTCAAGCGGAACAAACCGGATTACAACACAGGGGGCTTTGGGTATGAAGTATTCCACTGGACTGCTCTAAAGCCCATCATCAACCAGCCACTACCAGGGCAAAAAGACATTAGATCACTAAAACATTTACTGTACAGTTTCACAGTGGCCATGCCATCTTATTTACCTAATGTTTCACTGGTTATCAATCCATTATTAATGTAACCAGTTGTGCTACTCTTTACTGGCTCAATGGTTCCAGCTCAGGGATGTTTTTTAGTTTTCTAGCACACATCACACATCAATCGCTGGTAGAAATGAGGTTAAATCAGATAAATAGTTTCTTTTCTCTTTTTAAAGTCTAGACACTTTTTCCTTGCCTATGATGCGGTCTGCAATCATGTCAACAAATCAAAAAAGTCACAGTATCCTTCATCACCTGGGAGGGTTTTTCCAGTCTCCAGCATCATATACTCATCATTCAACAGGCTCTCTGACACACTCATGTCAAATTTGATGACAAAATAGTGATGGACAAAATAGATACCTAATGCTGAAGTCTCTGTGCCATGTCAGGTAACTTTTTTATTCGTTTTCACGTATCTTGTAAAAGCAATGAAGCCCCGGTGGATCACGAGAGCACGGCTCGTCTCTGCTGTTTAACAATAGCTGTCCTGCTCCGCGAGACGAGCCACGGGACAATCTCCCGGCCTCTGCTCTGAAATAGAGAGGAATGCGAGCCTTAGATTGGAGGCCTATCTTTGGACCGAGCTCCGAGTCTCTCACGCTACCAGGACCGTGTCTGAGTCACATTCAGTGTTTGGAGAGCTGTCATGCAGTGAAACACAGCAGCGCAGAGCGGGGAGCAGGGCAGCGAGGAGCTGGAGGCTGAGAGCTTCGACTGAACACACAGTGGAAACACTCTGCAGTCCCACCGACACACAGGCAGACAAACGGAAAGTTCCCTTTTCTCCAATCATTTTGTCCAGTCTAAGATGCGCGGCACACTCTCCTGGACCAGTGTGTACAATGTGGTGAGCTTGTGGAGTCGCATGTGTGTGTGTGTGTGTGTGTTTCCACAATCGGTTACATGAATGAAGGGGCGAGGTTGCTGATTTCCCATAGGCCGCTAAAATCCCTTCACTTTGCTGTGTTCCCAAGCCAAATGCAATCTGTCTCCCTTCCTGACTTCTGATATGGCACATGACCTAATGTCAATGTGTGTGTGCTCAGATCGGCTTTTTTAGGGAAGGAATGAAGGCATGGGACTTCAACAGAGAGGAATCATGTCTAATCTGATAATGTTTACTAATACTTGATCTGGTTTTAAAATAAATGAAAAGATCAGAGCCAACAAACCCGGTTATATCCGCATCTAAGGAATCTAGAATTTCTTGTTTGTTGTTTGTTTCCTCTATTGTGTTTATCCTTTACGAGATGACAGTCATTTCATTGTTCTAACATGACCTTGCTGTTTCAGAGGCCTCAGAGACGTCAATGAATATGTCGACAGGATGTCTACATATTTATTGACGTACACACACACACACGTACACACACACACCGTCCCGATCCAGCCTCGGCTCCACCTACCCGACAGTCTCTCTGCAGGGTCTTCATCAGGTTGTTGTACGTCTCTGCGTCGAAGTACAGGCCTTCGTGCATATCCTGGAAGTCCAGATCTTTGTAGGTGGGACAGGCCTTCTCTCTCTCTTTCCTGGACGCTCGCCTCTTGTAGGTGGATCCCTTCAGGTCGTACTTGTAGTGCATCTTGACCGAGCGCGGCAGCACGTTGTTCATCACCACCAGCCGGATGTTGATGCCTCCGGACTGGATGCAGTACAGGCCGTAGAACTTGGGCAGCAGCGTTCGTGGGTTCTGGTTCAGATTCTGTGGGGTGAACAGCATCAAAATACATAGAGATAGTGTCATTCACATGGATTAGGCTTCTTCCTAATAAATTCTCTTCAGTGGAAATCTCCAGAGAAAAAGAGATTTGCGTCATGTTTGTAGACGTTGTAAAATGCCTGATAAACATGACTGTGTATTTAAATATTAATGTGCTAACTGGAAACCATACTCATACCCATACTTACATGTCGCTTAGCAACCACTTTGTTTAGCTACTGTCTGAGGACTACATTGCTCGGCCGGAGAACACCATTTAATCATTATTATAATTTAATTAGCATTGATTCAAAATAAAAGACTTATGGAATGTTAGTGCTATGTTTTTATTACAATTATGTTTTACTGCTGTTTAATAAACATAAAGCGCTTTGCGTCTTGTGGCTTATAGCTTAATTCTACCACTAGAGAATGAACACAGAGAATGTCAAAATAAAGCCAATACAGGTGATGGGGGTGTCAAAATATTGCAGAAGTTATAGTTATGTGTGTTATGTATGTTAAAAAAAATAACATTTAACAATGGGGATGGTGGGAAGGCTTTCCTTCACTTTTAGCCATCCATCTTTTACTCATCAGTGGGATCCAGTCTATTTTGAGTTTTTCCACCTCTCCTCCTCACTCCTAGAGATAGTATTAAGTGATTTCAAGTACGCCTCACCATGTAGTATCCAGGTAGTAGTCTCTGGAGAAATTTGGCCTCTTTGTGCTGGACGGTTTTAATGATGAACTCGTCATCACTGGTCAGGTAGAAGAGCGAGCCGCTGGCCCCCGGGTTGGACAGCTCGATCAGAGGCTCGTTGACCAGGGAGTACTGAGGGAGGAGAACCGTAAACAAACTGCTTCAACATTACACAAACAACATGACGCAGAGGTCAAAACACTCGCAAACAACTAGACTCAGATCTTATCCAAAACATCAACAGCTCAAAACACACAAACTCATGTATGACACACAAGAAGCCCTAATGTGCCAAAACAACATGAAAACACTAATGGCTACAGGTTTATTTGGAAAACACAATAAACGACACCACAGACATCTGTTGTATATTCTGTGTTGAGAGATGGTTAAAAAAAATGGTTAAAAAAAAATAATCTAATGGTGGAATTCCCTGATCCGCATCACCATCAAAATCGAATCAAGTGTTCCTTGGCTCAAGGCCTATCTGTCCACCAAATTTCATTGAAATCTCTTCATAGGTTTTTGGCATATCCTGCTGACAGACAGACAAACAAGCTACCTAACAGGGGCGAAAAACATAACCTCCTTGGCGAAGGCAATAAGAGCGATTATTTTTTGCAGTGTATCTGGAGAAAAACAGAGAACAGATGAAGAGCAAGCTTCATAAATACAAGTCTTTGAATCGTCCCAGCGTGGGATTCAAAGTGTGACTGAGAGTAGCGGAGCGAATAGCAGGTTTCAGATGTTAATCAGTGCGTTATGAGAGCAACATGGTCGCAGGATAGGAGCGAGACTGGAGGCATTTGCTCTCACTCCCCCAGAGACTCTCTGACTGATGGCCGTCTGCAGTCACGTTGAGCTGCCAGCACAAACACATCCGCAGTTTATTTGCATTTGCATTCAGGAAACCCTGCGGGATAGTGTGTGTGTGTGTGTTCTCTCTTTTAATTAGACTCTGCTGTGGCCTCTGTCTGAGTGAATTCATAATCACCTCAAGGACATCAATCAAGAGTACATCCTCTAAGCTGCTGTGTCTTATGTCATCCCCCCTCTACTGCCTTGAAGTTGCATTTTATCTCCGTCTCTCTTCTGGAGCCTTTTGTCTCTCAGTTATGCAGAAGCGAATTTGGCATTCGAAAACAAAAATGCAGCTGGTGGGATTTTGAATGCCTTGGAGGCGGATGGAAAATAGGAAAACGGCAACATGACATGATGAAGCCATAACAAGATTAAACAAAATCTAATTTTTGTTCCAAGCAAAAAGCTTAAGCGTAGGACAGGGATGAGTATGATGGCGAGGTATACTCCAGTGAATAGCACTTACAGGCGTGTGTATGCATCTAAGTACATGTGTTAGCAATGACAATGAGTGTATTTGCCCTAACCGGGTTCTTTGAGTAATTCCTCCTGAGTGGCATTAGACATGGAGTTCAATGATAGAACATTCCCAGACACGGACAGAAACACACACACACAAACAAACAAACAAATCACCAAAATGCCTCTGTACACAAAGTCTTTGCACATAATCACACAGCAGGGTCTGAATGAATCTCTTCAAACAGTGCTCTCCCTCTCTCTTTTTCTTTCTCTCTCTCTCTCTCTGCATCTTTCTTTCTGCTGGGAAATCACAGAATCATCTGCTGATTTCATTCAGCATGGGAGCCAATTAAAGCCCTCGTAATGAGGGCATGCTCAGTTAGCTCAATCATTACCTCCAATACCTCCACCTCCCCAGTGTTATGCCTCCTTTTCATCCTCCCATCCCCTCAGCTGGGTTGTGGCGTTGCCAGCCCGCCGCTCTATAAAAACCACGGTTGAATTCCTTCACGATTAAGTACGCACCGAGTTGGAATACTAGAAGCCAGTCGGTGGGAACTAATTCATGAGGAAGACAACCGGCATCTCAGGTCATTACCTCCTGAGCATTATTTTATGTCTGCCATATTTCTGCAATTCGTTTAAATAAGAGTTTGGTCTTCTTGATTAAATAAAAGAGTTAAATAGAATATGGGAGAGAGCGGGCTGCTTTCTCAATCTCAGAGAATCTTTGTCAGATATTTTTGCTATTCTTTGTTAATCATATTGACGTGCTTACAGAATACCTTGTTTACTATTATTTTATATACTGTGCATTATTATTTATGTAACAAACACATTGGTGTTGCATCTGGGTCAACTTCCTCCGTGACGTTTTTGGCACATTTAAAAAAAAAAGAAATCAGACTAAGGTGTTTACATGGCCAAATAAATAAATTGACTGAGCAGAAATCTAAGTGCCTTAGTCCTTAGACCTTACTCTGATTAAGATAAATCAGACTAAGGTGTTACCATGAGTATTGACTTAATCAGGTTAAATTCAGATTATTAGAGTGCAGGTTGGGTAGACGTGTGCAGGTGGAACAGGTAAGCACCATGATTGTCCCCTAGTAGCACCTGGTCACGTCTCAGCTAGACCCGACGGGTTCAGTTTTACCAGGTAGTCGTCCGGTTTGATCCCGAACAGGTCCCTGAAGTAGCGGAAAGCCAGCGGGGCGTAGGTTTTGAAGCGGAAGTCTGGATAGTGATGAGCTGGCGTCAAGTTGCTCCCCTCACTGATGTCCGTGATGAAGAACCAGGCCGAACCGGGACAAACAAAAACACAGAATAGTACATTAGATACACTATTACAGCACTAACTGAAATGAGGGAAACCTTCAACATTATGTAAGTGAAACATGTGATATCAATGTCACTGACACAGACAGTTGTTCTCCAAGCAAGGATCACATACACACCTCAATAGGGGAAAAACTGAACCCTAACACCTAATCTTCGTGCCCGGGCATCTAGGCTATTGACTTCCATTAAGTGCATCAGTGGGCCCTCGTAATGTGACCCAGCTAGGCGTGAACAGACGTTAGTAAAGTCATCTATGGGAACCCGCATCAACCAGTGTTGTAGTGACAAACTGGCCTGTATTGAGTTCCGCGCCTGGAGACAGAAGTTGGCTCTGATTACTGGTTCTAAACAATACCAAACAGCACCACTGCAACACATGAGCCCGGCGCTCTGGGGAGAGAAAAAGGGAACAGCAAAAAAAACAAAAAAACAAAACAATAACCCACATTTTTGTTGGCTCGATTGTCCCGTGGGACCTGACATTCTCAGACTGGCGCGGCTCTCACACAGACTGACCCTGTTTTGTAACCCACCTGTGTCCCGGCCGGGCGTCAGGACACAGGAGTAAGAGCGTCTGACAAGGTTAGCGCCAGTCAGCTGTTAAGTCTTTCATCACATAACATCACATTCGAATCAAGCTCATTGGCCCCTAAGCCTATCAGAAGTGGGTTAATGAAGGTTTTTTTGTTTTCCAGGGCAACTCCAAATCTAGTTAATATTGTTCTGGATTGTTTTGGGGGGGAAGGAGGCGACCGTGTTGTTGTTATGTACCGGCGTTGTGTTCAGTAATGGGATACAGGCAACAGTCTGGCCCTGCTGCGTAACACTATACCTGTGATTACTCCTGAATGAAATCCGACTGCTCTGTTTAGTGTGTGTGGGCGAGAACAATTATCTACAGCCGCACAGCGCTGCAGTCCTTGACCCACGGTCCATGATGGTAAAATAGGCCTCACATGGGAGCCATTTAATGACACACAGCACCTGGAAATGCTTCATTCAATTTAATCAGACAGGCATGTGTGTGTTTATGTGTGTGTGTGCGTGCCTGCCTACATGAGGATGCGTGCTCGCTGTCAGAGATATTTGCGCTAGGAAACAGCAGAGTGCAGGCGTGGGAGTCTCAGCGCTCTCTGAGATCTCCAGCCGTCCAAAACTAGACTGACAGGACAAACAACGCTGGAAAAACCTCTGGAGAGGAACATCAAGAAGAGGAGGAGGAGAGGGAGGGAGGGAGGGAGGTAATAAAAGCATCTGAGAGCCCTCCGTCACACAAGCCGCGCTCTCGGGATACTCTCTCTCGCTCTCGTCTGGGAAAAGACAGAGAGGAGGTTGTGTTTGTGTGCTATTACAGAACATGACAGAACACTTACAGAAACCAGCGGGAAAGAGAGGGGAATGGTTATATCAGACGCCAGGCATAAAACATTCAATTCTCCTCCCCTACTGATTATGTTTTGTTTGTTGTGTCTTGTGTGATTTTCTTGTTTCTAGTGACGGATTTCTAGTGACAAGCGGCCTTGCTCAGTGGATTTCAGCTGTCTTTCCCCAGTGAAAAGGCGCCCATGGAGAAAACAACAACTCTTTTTAATTCAACATTATGTGAAAAGACTTGACATTGAGCATTGATTGCGGATTATGTAACAAGCTCGCTTCCACCTATACTTCACTGACTCGACAAGCTATTGCAGGTCAGTAACATGCATCAATGTAAGGCCTCCGCCAAGACAGGCGCAGTATTAAGCTGTTGCTGAGGAACATGGTGGTGAAAGGTCAATGTTCGTATGTACGTGCCGGGACCAGGTTTGCATAAACCATACAGAGTTTGCATATTCTGCTGCTCCATCTCAAAGCTAAACCACATACAGCATTTCCCCCGATAGGACTCTGCCATTCTCTTTCTGAGTTAACGACGGACTGGAATGATCCATGAATGCAGTCCATATAGAAAAAGAAAGTCAAGACCTTTTTCTTGATTGTCACTGATTTCCTTGATGTTTGTTTTTCAAACTATGCCAAACATGAGGCATTTTTTAAGTAGATGCGGAGATATTTACCGTGACATCAAAACCATTCATACAGCAGACACCAAATGACAGATAACCCTGCATCATCTGGGTGACATTTGCATGAACTCATTAATACAGTATGCGTCTGAGCATTAGCCGTACGTTTATTTATGTATATAAGTATATAAGTCACACGCTTTCAAAGAATTCCCGGGTGTGCTTTGGGTTACGTAAAGCTGATGATGTAATTATGAAGTCAGCGGAGATGACGGGCCGCTGACAGACTGACGTATGTTTTGCACTCTGGCAGTAAGAGGCGCTCAGTAAGCTGATTTCAAGGTTCTTGGAAGGATAATCCACTAGAATAGTTTTATCCACGCACCATGACTAGCAAGACTAGCAAATTCACATCGATGATGAGTGATGATGGTGCCGGTTTCTGGTAGCAGCGTCATTTCTTTGGACCGGATATTACAGTTCATGTCCAATGCCATTGAGGATAAAACAAAGAAAACAGTTTTAACCTTTTTTTTTTTTCCATACAAGATCCAGACGTACAATATTTGCGCAGCTCCTGTTGGAGCAGACAGACAGCCCGAGCTTAGTCTTTGTTCCCTCTCCATTCATTTGCATTGCAGAGTCAGGGAATTGTAGCAGCGCAAGAGCAGCTAGTTGCCACCTACACGTAATGTGTTTTTATGAAGCAGCTCTCTGACTCACTGCCTCTTGTAGTCCACTGACCTTGGGTTTATGTAAAAGTCTAACTTTTATGTCGATGACACTGCGTACACTACACAAATAACTGACAGTTTGTAAGAGTGCTGAATATTTCAGAAAATGTATAATCACATTTTATATGAAATCCACAGCCGTATGCTTAAGTATGACCATGGAAATAATGAAAATGAGCACTGACCTGGGCAGGAAGACGCTCTCCACCACATAGAAGTCTTGCATGAGGACATCTCTGTCAGGCTTGGAGGTCAGGTTGCCCACCGTGTAGCCGATACCCAGCTGGATGGACCCCTTCAGGGCTGTAGACGTGGTCTGGACGGGGGAACAGAGGGGAACATCAATACTGTATGAGCCCTTCTTCTAATTCAAGTCTTAATCAAGAGGATTTGCAGACTGGACGGGAATTTGACAAGTTATTTACACATTTCAGACCTATCAGATGGCATCGAAATTGAGAAAACAAATGATATATCTAGACATTTATACAGAACATGACTTCTGTGCAGTGTAAATTTCAGCTCATTTTAATAAAAACCCTGTGACACTGTGTGCACATCAAACCCAGAGCTTCTACAGGCCGGGACACAAACATACTAGTACTGTTGTCATGTGGGAAGACACCAGAAACAGACATCCAGCCAATTTTGGGTCCTAACAGTGGTTACATCTGTAGTTTAAGAAAAACTGTCTTAAGCAATGACGTCCGAAGTAAAATAAAATGACTCCAGAAAACAAATGTGACAAGCACTTGACTGATCTCTGGCAGCCGGCCTTGGCAGGGGTCAGGACATAATGTTCTGTGGACGGACATTTATAAGGACTCATGTGACTCGGGGGCTCCAAAGTAAAGTCCTTTTGGACTTGTTGGCTCTAGACAGAAGCATTCCAAAGCAAACGTTATGGAGGCAGCTTCACGGTCGTCATAAGGAGGCAAATAAAACCAAGCCAGAGTACAGTGAGGCGCTTGTATGAGTGGTTAAACTTTTACCTTCTTGTAGGTTTTCTCTCTGCTCGAGTTCCAGGACCCTCCCATCCCATTTTCCGTTGTAGTTGACATCTGACGGAGGGACAAAGTAATGGAATAAAGACCAAAATTACTATGATAAAGTCAAAGATTATGAGTAGTTGCATTGAGACAGTGTTTTCCCAATATGAACACAACTACACCTTGTTTCTTTAACTTTCATTAATCTCCCCTCTGCAATAACCCAAGCCCTAACACCAGTTCTATAAAGAACTTTACCATGTGCAACAACACTAAGCTGCGGGTCAGTCTGTGCATCTGGTCTCATCTGCTATCATTAAACACCAAAGTAATTCTTGGGAAATTCCAAATAACTACCAGCTTGAATTTGATTTGTGCAAAAACGCATAATCACAAAGTCTGCATCACAGCCTTATCGTTATAAGAGGAATGCAGTTCGATTCATAGAAACCACAGAGTCCTTTTTGTCTCTGGTCTCAACGTATTAACCATGCGCAACTGTGGAATATGCATTTTTCTTGCTAATATCTGTCACGGTCATGTGTGGTATGTACTGGATAGTGACGGGAAACGTGAAGACGACTTCAGTGATATTGCAAAACTTTGTGTGGTCGTGCACAGCTGTCAGTTATTAATCGCAAAACTTAGAATTACTATTTCCATTACGAATATGGTGACCGCAATGCCCAAACAGATTATATGATTGGTTAAGAAGAAAAGAGCTTAAACTTGCCTTGCTTAATGAAAAGCTGTGCCAGAACAACAGAGATCAGGGCCTCATCGCTTGGTCATCAGGTTGATTAAACATCAGGAGGTCGGGATCAGTCGGGGGACTTCTGGAAGACAACAGACACAGAAAGTTACACAGGGAAGGAACGGGACAAAAAAAGTGCGTGGGGCTGCTCAGAAGCTCCGGTGTGACGAGTTGAAAACGTAGGCGAAAATGTCCACCGGTAATGATGCCTTAATTAACTGAGATACGCTTGTGTGTTTTCATTTTGAGGCCACTTTAATTCCATCTCTCTCCTGTTAATCTCCGCCTGATAGGAAAGGCAATTTGGTCTATTTCTAAACCCTCACTGATGAATTGGCTTGCAGCAAGAGATCTCGGCTTTGACAGCTACTCATGACTCATGGAATGTGTGTGTGCGTGTGTTAGAGTGCACGTGTGTGTATGTTGCACATTCCCACCCGCCGTGTGTATGTAACCATCCCACCTCTCCTTATTAGAGTCTTGTTTTGGAGAAACAATCCCCTCCTGACTGTCACTTCAGCGCTTCACAAATCACCCTGTGCAGACGTTACAAGCTCACTGCTTAAACTTACTTGAACCTTCCTCCTCCTCCTCCTCCTCTCCCTCCTCATTTCTCACTTCTCTCCAGCACTCTTCTTTCTCTGTATTGTAGAGCTCTGTTCTTGTGTGTGTGTGTGTGTGTGTGTGTGTGTGGGATAAATGACACCTCATAAAGCACACAGGAAGGCTGCAGGTCCTCAGAGTGTGTGTGAATGAGGTGTAATGGGCCCAAAGCCCCGGGGCTGAAAGTGACCTGCTGTTGCCGCTCAGCTCACACACAACCAAGTCCTTATGGAGCCACAAAAACACCAGTCTGTCTCTCCCTGCCTCTCCTGCGCTCCACCAATCTTACCGCACTACTCCCTCCCTCTCTCTCTCTCTCTCTCTCTCTCTCTCTCCCTCCCTCTCCTTATCTCTCTCCCCCCCTCTTGTTTTCTCCTGCTCTCTCCCCGTTTCTCTCCATGTTGCTGCAGATAAAATATGAGTGACACGGTGTGTGAGCGAGAATGCAAGAGAGACAGAGACAGAGAGAGGGAGAGAGAGAGAGAAAAGCAGGGACACAGAGGGTGAGTAAGGAGTTGAGGCTTAAGAGAAATACTGGCAAAATTTGGAGTTAGTGTGGTAAGCTGTGGCGAGCCTGCAGCAGCCCCACCACCTGCATATAAATGCACCTGCAAGCCTCAGAGCCTTGAGTATTACACAACGACTTCCTGCTTGCAGCTCCATGTCCTCCTCCAGGAGCCAATCATCAGCTCCGTGTCCAGCGAGTCTAGAGTCGCTGCTATGTTCATGATAACGTTCACAATCCAATCAGGATCTATTGTACTGAGTCCACACACCTGCCTCTCAAGTGAAGGAAAGTCATCACTGCGCGACGGCACGTGTCGAGACAAAGAGCTAAATTTAGAGTGATGGCGTCAGCGACCTGTTGCCAATGGTGGGTAGCTGTGAGAAAGTCTCAAGCACTTTGATTTAGAACGTCGACCTATCAGCTACAGCCAGGAAACTACATTATAATACTGTATGTTCTAAGAGAGAGCTAAATTATTCATGGATTATCAGATGGGCAGTGAGCTAAAAGCACCAAACATGTCGAAGCCATGTAACAGTAACCTTCTAAACCACAAATGCATCTTTAGATGGATACATGCACACACACACACACACTGAGACAGACATTAAAAGAATGTAGCAGACACCAAGCTCTTATCTCCCGACTGAGTCCTTATCTGCGCACATGCTCTTCAGTTGCTATAAACACAGAGACAACAGCAATACAAATGCTGTTTGACTGAAAGCACATCTCCCTGCATACAAGGGCTTAAAGCAGAAGCTGCAGCTATTTGTCTTTTTTGTTTGCCTGTATGCATTATTTATACCTTCTCTATCACCTTCAACAGAATATCCAGTCTTTAGTGTTTCCCTCTAAGGGAGTAAAACAAGCACAGAACATGCTCATGCAATACTTGTTGACTCACCCGGAATGAAAATATTATGGTTACGGCATAATAACTATGAATAACTAATACAGAGCCGCCACGGTTTTTAGCCAGGATTGTCATAACAAAACAAGAGTAGAGTTTCATTTAGTAACAAATGAATCTTTGCTGATTACACTGAACTATCCTGTTGTCAACCATGAGCTATTTCATCAGAAATTAATCTGAATGCTTTTCTTCTCAACTGAGTAATGAAGTGTTTATCCACCTGAGCCATTACACTGTAGACTGGCTGTGTGCTCTGAACCTGAGGAATGTTAATAAGCCTGGAAGGCCTGTCTGGCTCTCTGCTCAGCTCCGGTCTGAGTGTCAATTGTGAAGGGGATTGTTTAGGGCTGGTCCCTCTCTCTCTCTATCTCTCTCTCTCTCTCTCTTTTTTCTCTCTCTCTCTCTCTTTCTCTCTCTCTCTCTGTCTCTTTCTCACCTGACCCCACAACCCAGCCGGTGCTCCAACAGACCGTTTCCAGAACAATCCATGAGAGGCCCACAGCTGCAGGACTGTTGTTCACCTCTCAACAAAGAGAGGCAGACAGACAGACAGACAGACTGGTGGATGGATGGATGGATGGATGGATGGATGGATAGATGGATGGATGGATGGATAGACAGATGGCCCTCGTTCATACGTGACACTCATCCTAATCAGTCCCTTGTCTTATCACTGTTAAGCACACTCATACCAAATGCCACTAGCACAAGAGGATGGCATAACAAGGGAAAAATGAAAACACTTGTACACAGGTACACACATAAAAAATGAAACCTGTAATTTATTTAGAAAGAGACCTTTCACTTTTTGCAGAATTACATTACTAGGTGCTACAAATTCTAACATGCATCTTGTCAAGCCAATAACTCTGAATGATAGATGGAGCAGATAGGGGATGTGCTGTGGTCTGGATGAGAACCAAATGGGCAAAATGATACAACCGATCAATAATACGACGTGGATCTGGACAACAACCGCACAGAACCAGCCTAGCAATGACCTAAATGTAAATAATATCATTTATTTGTGTGTGTGTGTGTGTGTGTGTGTGTGTGTGTGTGTGTGTGTGTGTGTGCTTCTGTGCCTGTGTGAAAGTGAAGCAAAGTGACAGAAATATTGCCTGCATCATTAGTGAAATGTAACATGGAAAAAGTGAGTGTTGAAACTGCAACACTATGTCTGCACAGCAGTGGAGAATTTCCCTGGAGTGGGGAATGTATTAAAAAGATGAGGCAGCACTCTGGCTCAATCTCCGTTTCACACAATTGTCAAGCTTGGAATTTACACACACACACACACACACACACACACACACACACACACACGCACACACACACACACACACACGCACACACACATGCACACAAGCACAGTAGCTGTCCAGTAAAAGGGTACAAGAGAAAACCGTTGCAACAGCAAAAGTTTCTTGGCAAACTCATCGCGGCTTGGTACAATCTCGCACATCGTCACATGCTCACATATTTCTCCCCTCCTCTCTCTCCATTCCTCAACCACCCTCTTCCCTCTCTCCTCCCCACCCCCTAGTCAGAAACTCTACCACCCTTCAAACAAACACACTTGAGTGCAGATCAAACACCGGCTCTCATGCCATGCCTCCTCCATGGCTTCGGCGATATTAACAAGGGTGCCAGTCAAACCGTAGCCAGACTGTAGCCAAGCAGTCTTGGCAAGGAAACGATGTTGCTGAAAGCAGAACTGAGTCCCCCCGTACGATGAAAATACAAGTCCAATGATTTTCAATTTTTAGTAGTAGCGATAGTATTTCTTCATTGATCCCATCCGGTAGTGTAGCGGTAATAACAACAAAAAACACATCACCATCCGCCCGATGGCCACGGCACACAATTGTTTTCTAAATGACAGTTCCCACGAATGACCAAAACAATGTAGGATCAATCATCTGATCATAACATCAGGGGTGTGAGCCATTCAAAATGAATCTCAGCCACAGCAGCTCATACAGTTTCTATCAGCAGCAGATAGGCAAAGAAGACCCAAGTACTACATATAGGTTCCTTTGGCCAGCTCTGCTTTGTTTCAGTCCCCAGATACTATTGGATTACTGCAGCAGATTGGAGACATAATGGAGAATCAATAGCGGGTTGCAGCGATGCAGAGGGTTGAGGACCGGACTGCTGGGCTTTCATGACCTTCACAACCCCCAACTGTGAGATGTCAGATAAGCACAGATATCTGGATTTGGATGGATACAATCAAGAAGATGCATGGGGAGACAGCTTAGTTGGGCCTGCAGGGGATCTGCTTCATCAACTTAACTGCACTGATCCTTCACTACGGCTCACAAACACTCTGAAAACTGAAGTCAGATAACACATTCTGATCATTAATACTGTTGTTTTTATTATTTTCTTTCATCAAAACTCATTTCAGGACCACAGTCGGCACGGCCAGATATACAGAAATAATTGAATTGAATTGAAATTTTTTATTGACAATATAAAAAATATATGACATATATACATAAATAATATATGCACAGCCTCACCAGAAGGCATCATATCTTTGTACAATATTTGTCAAAAGGATAAAACACAATAAAGCCCAAGAGCTTATTTCCATTGTGGTCCTTTGGGTGTAGGTGTGTGTACTAATAAAGTACACAATAGGTCAACTGTCTCAAAACCATATGTAAGGCTAGAATTGTGTCAGCAGCCAGCCAAGGTTGTGGGGCACCGGTCCTTCTCCTGCTGACACCCTTGTGTAAACACTCTCTGTTCCCTGCTTGGTGTTGGTGCGACGCTCCCCTAATTGGGCCCACTGACAGTGCGATTACACAATTGGCTCAGTTACCCCAGCCATGTAAAATAGTTGCTTCTGTGAAATTTGTCATGTTGACATTATGAAACATCTAAGGTGTGGGCTCCCGTACCCAAGCCAGGCAGAACTGATCAGCCCTATAGACGGCGATAACCAAATCAAATGTAGTCCTCCCCCACCTCAAAACATTCTGATTTATCCCCTGGCTGTTGCGGATATTTCAAGAATGTCTGTGTATCGTTCACAGACAAACAGTGAGGCAGGCAGGCAGAGGAGTAGGAAGAGATGGGGGGGGGGGGGGGGGGGGGGGGCGGGGGGACAGAGGGACGAGGCTCGAAAAGAGACTGATGCTGTCTTTGTAAGGAGAGCTTCAGTCAGACTGAAATATCTGCACATCACTCTCTAAGATGTTTATTCCACCAAAGAGACAAAGAGACAAAAAGGCAGCACCTCCAACCCTCCTGAGGCACTAAACCAGCTTTTCATAAAACAAAATACACACACACACACACACACACACAAAGTAAACAGAATCCAAAATGCATCCAGTCAAAACACACACACACACACACACACATACAGGTTTTGCAAGCTTGCAAACACAGCCACCAACGCATACACGCACGCGTACATGTGCACACGCGCTCACACCCTCGCTGTTTCCTCTCTCTCTAAAGTTCCTTCGCCAAAAGGAGGCAGGTATTATTTTGGGTTGTTTTGGGTGAGTCCTGTTCCACATTTTGCTGCGTCCTCAAGAGATGTGTTTGTTTTCGTCGTCCCTCTGAGGGACGAGCTGTGCTGCAGCTTCAGAGTAGCCTCGTGCCTGTCTGCGTACACCGGGCCTTACACAGCACTGCAGAGCTGGCAGGGAGGAGGGGGGGGGGGTGCACAGAGCTAGGCTATATGTCTAAAGGACACAGTGATCTATGTCTTAACAACACAACGCTCTGAGGAGAAGCATGACATAGGCATAAAGAATGGGAGCTCTTGGGAATGAGGACGGCAACTGTCCCCGGCTGTCACACACAGTGCAGAGCGTACAGAGTGTGCCGAGCTCAAAGCGCAACATCTCCATAAATCTGAATACCTGTTTTAGTGGTTCGTGTGGATGGTCTCAAGTGCGACGGCGTGCATGTGTGAGATATACTGCTGGGCTGGGCAACTGGCTCCGCGCGTATTTGAACTCATCGTATGTGAGGACTGTATGTGACCTTTCGCCAAAGGCAAATGGAGATAGAGTGAGAGAGTAGGTGGGAGGGGAAGAGCGGGGCTGAGAACGCAGCTATAAGTCGTTTGCTTAATGACTACGCTACAGATAGCAATGACCTTTTACATGTGGCATGAAGACAGAGAACGGAAAAGATGAGGTAGACAGAGGCAGGGAAAGGGAGACAGAGACAGAGGAGGGAGACAGTGGGAGAAAGAGAATATCAACAAAAGGTGTGATGCCTTTAAATATTTAGTCGGCTTCTTCCCTTACGATTTCTGCAACGTACAGCAACCATCACGCAACCCTTTTTCCTCTGCAGAACAGCCTGTGCAGAGAACAAATTCGATTCTGTAATAACGCAAAACAATACGTTTGTAGTAATAAAGCTTGTGCATGATCACAAGTAGATGTACAGAAACAGAGTGAAGATACGTTGTTTTCTAAGATGAAGAGACTAGAGAAAGAGAATACCAGAGACCCAGAGGGAACAAGAGAAAGAGAGGCGTTAGAGAAGTCGGTCTGCGTGTTTGTTATTCAGAGAGTGTCCCTCTCTAGTTCCACTCTGCATGAGAAGCAGTGAGGAGCAGGTCGCCCTCTGTGTCCAGAGAGTCACATGATTCAACTGGGGGGAACGAGAGAGAGAGAGAAACACAGAGATGAGTATATAGAGAGAAAACAGAGACAATGGTCTCTAAAACAGGGAGGCAGGGAGAGACCTCCCTTACAGAAAGGAAGATATACTACAGCACAACCAGTGTCTCCACAGCAGAAGGGACAGGGAGGGCTTTGGCTTATTATATTCAACCAACTATGTCTACGCAAGCTAGGCTCCGCACCCAACATCACTGCCCACAGAAAACATGATCACATGACAGAGAGAGCGAGAGAGAGAGAGAGAGAGAGAGAGAGAGAGAGAGAGAGAGAGAGAGCTTTGCCCATCCCAGTCAAGCCCAGTTCAGCTTTACTCCGCCCTGCCCTGGAGTCCAAGGTCCCCTTGTTCTCCTTGGAGCCAGAAGGGTGACGGCCGGGATTATTAAATATGCATATCTCTGCGGACTGGCCTGGGCCATGTTTGTCAGTCTCAGAAGTGAACAAGCATGGGGGTCAGAGGTCAGAACCTTGAGAGAAGGGAGGGTAGCTGCTGAGCAAGAGAGAGAGAGAGAAAGAAAAAGCTGTTTGCTCTACAGACAGACATTTTCATCTTGCCCACTGTTTCAGTTTTTTTCTCTCTCCTCCCACTTGTTTGTCTTCATTCCCCCTCCCTCTGTTGCTGTCGAACGCTTTCATTCCCTGTCCTCTTTCCTTCCTCCTCTCTCGTTCTAACACCCTCGGGTCCCCACTGCGGGCCTCTCCAAGCCTTGTCCTTTCCAGGGCAGGAAAAGGGGGGGGGGGGGGGGGTTGCTCAGCTGGGCCAAAACAACAACAAACAACAACAACAAACATCGTAACCTCCGGCCAATCCGAATTCCTGTGAGACTAATGTGTACTAACTAGTCCTGACGCCAACAACCGCCAACCAACCAATCCTTATCCAGAGGAGTCCCATCAGCAGCCAATCACAGTTGCCGGCCTCCTTTGGGACATTTTTCACCGTCTGAAAAGCCGTTGCCGACGTGCAGCGGGGCCAGGGAGGGGGGAAACTCCCCTTTGGAGGTCATTAAGATCACAGTGATAAAACTGGGAAATTCTACATCTAGATTCAGCTGCTGTTACGTAACTAAAGGACATTTTTAACAGTCCCTGACATTGGCATTCGTTGACAACCTTCACCAGATGAACATATCTCTGTGCAAACAGCTGAATGTAAGAATTCAGACAGCGCAGCAGAAGGAAAAAGAGCTGTGAGTGACAATTACATGTCAGGTCACGTCACTGAGTATTACATAAGGCGGCGCGAATGTGGATTGTTGTGTCGATGTGCGTCTTCAGTCTGAGTGATCAAGGGCTTTCTTCACGCTCAGCATGAGCACACCAGAGAAGGCCAATCGTAATTACACTGCCATCACAGTCTATTTACAGGGAGGGCTCTATGGCCAGGCGACGCTGTGGGCAATGTTGTGGTCTGCTGAGGAAAGCCGAGCCTATAAACGTTTTTACAGTAATACTGGCTTATTTCAAGGATTTTAACAGTGGAGTATATTTATCAACCCGTGTCCTTATCTGATCTAGCCTTGTTTCGTCTAGACCACATCGAAACCAGTTTTCAAGTGCCTTTCAACCAAGGCCTATCGCTGTTTTTCTACAGAAAACACTAATTTTGCACATGCTTTTACATTTTGAGACTACTTTAGGGCTAATGCATACATATATCACTTTACTGAAGCATATGAACACAGGATCGAGGGGTTGACTGAGTTCAGGAGATGATTTCCAACCCATTTCTTCCAACTGACATACAGTTTACGCACGTGCCCCTGGTATTTCTCTAGCTTTTATTTTCTAATTGATTTCATGGCCTCTGATGAGCAAAGATAATGATACTGATAATAAAAGACATTTGATTATGAGGTCCTGACTGTGTCCTGGTTGCTATCTACAGTATACGCTGTATGGTATGTGCTGACATGAGAGCAGCCTGTCCAGTGAATGAACACAATGGAACAGATAACAGAGGCAGAGCAGACCATGCTGTGCTAAGGTAGAGGTGCAACACATCAGAACAGAGGTGTGCAGGCTAAACCTCATCAGGTCAGTAGAGTATGTGGGTCATATTGCCCGGCCCAAGGCAAAACCAGACCTCAGACCACAACCTCCAAGGCCAGAGAGGAACAACAGGGCCCAACTGACCTAGCTAGGGTTTATGCCGCATCAACATTTCTCCAATTAATATTGTTGCCCACAGAAATGATTTGTAAACAGTGCTTCTGAACCCAGCATATACTGTAGAACTTCACGCTACTGTAAAAACAGGTTCAATCACAACAAACTGAAATAATTATCTCAAAGAAAGAAATCGTTGCAGTGGGATCCAAGTCCTCAGACGCCAACAAGACAGGTGCCACAGTTTTTTCTCACATATTCTTTTCAATCTGTACGGAAACAGCCTACAAATAATCATTAACCACGTTCTACGCTGAAATGCCCTCCTCTGTCACTCATTCTGCTGCTTTACTGAAATCAAGCTCGTCTGAAGACAGCAGCAACTACAACGCTTGTTATCATAAATATTACATGAGCTGAGAAGGGAAACATGAAAAGTTTGACAAGGTGCTGATTAACCTGAGATGAGGAGCTTAGGGAAGCAAGAAAACAAACACTCTTTTTTTTATGCTTTCAACCCATAACAACTAGAACATAGCACATTAGCACTTGGACCTAGAACATAACAGTAGGGAGAGAGGAGCCTTGGAAAGAGGAATCAGAACAGCCGCGGCATGAAGGGAGGTCACATTGAACACACAAACATTACAAGGTGCCTGATTTCATTATCAAAACACAGTAAGGTACTTTTTATCAGAACATCTTGAAGCAACCAGACCTAGCGTGGGTCCACACCCCGGAATCCGGACATTCACATCGGTCAATCAGTCAGAGAGAGAGAGAGAGAGTGGAGACCTACAGAGAACCGACTTGACTTGCGTAACTGTCTTAAATGAGACTCATACGGCTGTTACGGTCCTCTCACTGCATGGATCCCACAGTGCAGCACGAGCGCGGTGCACAGGCTGCTCTTTGACCCAAGATCACAAGATCGTACTAAAAAACCCTCCGGCTGTCGATTGCATGGCCACCTCTCCACACAAAGCCCGTACAGTAGGCTAAACATGAACAACTCAGGAGGAAAATGACGCCCTAAGGTTGGATTAAAAAGGTGGCCCTCTGCTTACAAGCAGTGCCAGTCTCTAATGCTTATAGCCACAATCAATTTTCCAATTACTAATTTTAGAAACAATCTGATTGATTAAATCACACAGCAATAAAAGCCCAAGGAAGGAGAGGAGACAAAAACACGAGTCACAGAATGAATATGATTTGCATTGACGAGGTGTGGGCTCTACAGTGCTATGGCACTTCTGTTGCTACTCAGATGGAAAATATTACATAATACACAGACGCTGCTCACTCTGGCGAGCACCATATCAGTGCAAGGACAGCAGACGGAACAGCGCTGGAGCTCAGGTATTATTCCCAAGGAGAGAGCAGGGGATTTGCATGGGCTGCTTTCCCTTTCAAACATCCTCTGCGGCAAGCTGACCAGCCTAGCTCCAGCCAGACCAACGCCACGGCCTCCCAGGCAAATCAGGAGGAAACAGGAAGTTCACAAGGAAACCATGGGCTCATATTTCTCTGTAACACCTTGTCCTTGTCCCAAAGCCTGCCAGTCTGAGGCTCAGGCTTGTGTGATTATCCATTTTCTGCAATCATCTGGACATGACGCCTTGATCCAAACCAGTGAGTGGCGTCTATGATCAAACACTTTCAGAGCGATCACCAAAACACCAACAACAAGTTTTTTCTGAAGGATAACTTGCTTTATTAGACAGTTTGCAGGCCGGATTCAAACCCAGTACGTTGCGGATACATGGGATTCACGTTGGTCAACCGAGCCACCAGGACGCCCCGTGACGAGACGTTTTAACTGATACTGAAATAGGCTGAACTGGAAGAATACGCCATGGTGCTTCATGGGCAAATTCTCCCATCCTTGCCTGAATCTGCAAGTTCATCAGAAAGAGGAAATGAAAACAACAGAAACATGCAAGTCTCTCTCCCACATCAGTCACAAAACCACATCACAGCAGTTCCAATGTCACCAACGTCATCTGTTTCCTTCGTTATGACAAAGCACTTGTAGTAAATCTCTCTCTCTCTCTCAAGCTCAGACACACATACACAAACACAATTTTATCTATTAAAATTCAGTAGTTTCAGTAGATAAAACAATGATCGAATGTCAGATAAACACAATTACTCGCTGAGCCCAGCAGGTGAGCTGCCACTGAATGGTTACCAGTGAGTCCAGATCATTCCCTGGACACCACCCTTGTTGGGCTTCATCAAGCAGCTTTCAGCTCTCTACCTCACAGTCTCCCAGCACGGCATGTAAGATGACCATTTATCTCTTTTTCTCATCGGTTCTGGTGAAGCTATTCCACAGCCGCAGCAGCCCAGTGATTCGCTTGGTGGAGGGATGGATCAGGATGGAGGGATAGAGGGAGAGCCTGGCTGCTGGCTGCCAGGAGCAGAAATGTAGCACTTTACTGTAAAGAACTGTGATGATGTGATAGGTGTGTTGAGGCTCAGGCCGGGAAATGCGAGGCTGGTCCAACGCAGCATCTAATAATGTAGATAATTGGGGGGATAATAGTCTGCGATACATGCTGTACCAAAGGGATACAACAGCTGTATGACTACACACATCTAGTCCGCATAGCTTCTCAGTGTGGGTCAGGTGCACAGAGGCTTACTTATTAAGAAGTTATTGCCAGGTTTACAGCTGCAAGTGTTTTAAACAGCAGGTACAATATTATAACCTCAAACAAAAATGTACTGAAGGTCAGATTTCCATTAGGAATTCTTTACACACGGAGCCAATGAATGATTTCCATTGTCTCACACTGTTCTAACACTGATATCAGACAGAAACGGTGTTACACAACACCTTCTTACATGCTTGCCTCATTTCCCATCATTTATGGACAGAATTTCACTGTTTCTCACCTTATTGCGTGTGAAACCACAAACACACTGAGTTGCAGACACCACAAACAAAACACTTCCTCTTCAGTTGGGCAATACCAGTTCCTTGTAGGTCAGTGGTAAGACTTGGTATAGAAAGTAACCAACACAGTGATGTCCAGCAGCTGGTACCACTAAAGAGCCCTGCAGTCATCTTGGCGCAATACCAAAGTTGTACGAGCAGCCTATTCCATAACAACAAGGACACAATTCATGTCAATTTAAAAGATGGAATTCAACGGTCCCCCTCTATTGATTTAAAACCCTGATTTCGATTATAGGCATGGCTTAACATTTCAATTACATTCAAATATGAAAAAGTTGATATTTGCTGAGGCACAGCGGTATGTCCCTCGAGCAACTACTGTGGTGAAGACAGCTCACCTCCTATGCTCCCTACAATATTGCAGAACTGTTGAAGAGAGAGGAAGGCCTGATACAATTAATTTGTATTAATTTCACGGAGCGACACCTTTGTATCCAACCAGAGACTGTGAGCAGACAACTTGATCCAAAACAATTTCAGCGCACACCTGCAGTTTTTCCACCTGTCACGACCAGAACTGGGAACTGTAAGCGGACACTTTCAAACATGATATGAAATATATATCTCATAACATGAAAACTCCCAACATAATTTTGCCGAGCACATCACATAAGCCAATTATTATAACAGCCTGTCAAACTCACAATAATCTTACCAGCTAATCGTCTTCTTTTCTGATGGTCGTGTAGAAATAAATGTGTTTCCCCAGAGCGGCTGCTGCAGTCCTTCCAGAAAGGCTTTTCCCCCCAGCAATCGATCCCCAGCAGATGAACGCGTCTCAGAAAAATGTACAGTGTGTATTTCCACCGTAGGCTGGGACTGTGCACTGCCGGAGAGACACGGTCCTCCTCCACTGAAAGCAATAGCCGTGTGTGTTTCTCTCGCTGCCCTGCCTCTTGACATACAAGCATGGCATTCAGTGCACCAACACGGCCTGGAGGGACAATTTACTGGCGACTCACACACGCCGCCTGCAGGCCACAAGCGGCGCTGCACTGTGCTGTTTTTCATGCCTGAGCCACTGAACTGGGTAGTGCAATGGCTCCCACTGGGGGCTATACAAAGGAATAAAAAGTTAGGTGTGTTTCACTGTTTCACTTCTAAAGGTTATTATAACTTTGATCATAGATTTCCCTCTCTCCACTGGTATCCCCTCCCCCAACTATAATATAAAGAGTTGTTTAATTGTTTTCTGAATCATTTGACAATAACACAAATCTTCTCAGACAGGGGATCCAAAGGACAAAAACTTATCAAATAGGCATAATGTGTATCTGTCTGTGGGTGTGGGGTCCTTGAGGTGAGAAAGTTTGGGCAGCCTCGGGACCGTTAGACATAATGGAAAATAGCTTCATCTTGTGGTGGAGGTATACACAGATGGGCAAAAATACATGAAAATATATCTAGTTACAAATTACAAATACATGCTCATTAAATGTATCAAAGTAAATTACAAATTCCTGGTGTCAAGAAATGTATTTAATTTAAAATATAATATTTTTTATTTCCAAAATGCAAAAATGCATTTGAGACACACTGACATTGTTTCAACAGTAACATTTTCTTCACCTACAAGCATCTCTGCCTGTTGGAGGATGGCAACAAAAAACAAAACCAAATAGTATGAAATCAAGTATGAGGGCAGGAAGCCTTACATAAAAACAAGTGCCTTGAAATCTGAATATTATAGAAGTCCTCATTTCATTTGGTCTGATATATTATAGAAAAGTAATTTGATTATTTTAACACACAAAAATACCACAACCAAAAGTATCTTCATAAAAATGACATCGTATTTTTTTCACTGTAGTCAAATATAAATTACAAAATATACATATGTATTTACATATGTATTTCAAATACATTTAATTTAGATACCGCCCATCTCTGGAGGTATGTACCAGAACATCCAAGGTTGTCTCATGAAGCATAACAGACACATTTGATTTCACACATTTGTTACATGCTTATTGTAAAATCACTGCATTTACTAAAGTACTAAAGGCAATAGCGTAATAAAGGCAAAAGAAAACAGAGAAAAAGTGAGCGTTAAATCTAAAAAACAAATAAAAATAAATAAAACCTACTGTAAAGTACAACTATTAATCCTAACTACAAGCAATAAATACTACTATTCTCTGATTGTTAAATCAGGGACTTATGCCTTCTATGTTACAAAAGAAAAGTAAAGAGAGAGGTAAAGACGTTGCAGTGAGGCTGCTGCGGTTCATCTTCCATGGTCAGGCTGAGGAGGAGGGTTGTCATCATCCAGTCCAGGACCACCAGCAGCTTCTCTAAAAGCGTAAAATGACATCCCAGAATGAGTATCTTGTCTACAGTCACACATATTGTGGCTATGCTGCTTATTCAATGTTCACAAACCTCTCTCCGTTTTCCCCAGCAGTTCTCACATCTCTTAGGGCTACAGTCTCAGCAGGTTCACTGAAAGAAGTTCATATTTAACATGAAGAAGTGTTGGTAATGTGATCTCACATAGTTTAATCTATCAGTGATGGAACTTAGTGAATAATTATGTATTTTACTTACTCTGTTGGCTCTCTACTCTGCCTCTTGTTTCGCCTGTAATGAATGTGGGAAACATTTTAATTTTAATCGAATTATATAACATGGGCACATGTCTGTGGCAAACCTTTGTCAACTGCACCTTTTCAGACAGAAATCCAACCTAGAAGCACTACTAGGCCTACTCCACCTGTGGAACCAAGAGATGGATATTTCAGATAACTGTATAAATACATGATGCACGCACCACATCATAAAATTTAAATCTCACCTTTATTATCTTTAGTTTGGATAGTGTTTGAAAGACAAGCGTTGCAGCCGTGAGCGAAAGATGAAGCATTCCCAAGACACAGAAGAGGACAGAGCAGAAGCAAGTAGGATTTGTAGCAGGAACCTGTATCAAGAAATATTATTTTTCAGAATTGAAAGTATAATATATCATAAAAGTTTAAAGTAAGATGTACCACTGGCTGCTGACAACAGTCGCTATCCCAAAAGCAGAAAAAACGCGGCGTAAGCAGAAAAAGTAACAGATTTAATGGTGTTAAACACTCACCAAAAACTCCACCGACGATTTTTCCTGCTAAATCGAGGAGAAAGTATATTTAATTCATTATACAAACAGGAACAATTTAGTTAAAGAGACACAAGTTAAGATTTTAGGACCTTAGAATTTTCTTTACCATCACTTGATGTTGGTGATGATGTTGTATGAGCTGCAGGCAAAAGGAAAAACTCAGTCAATGATCAATGAAAGAGACCTACAAAGTCCCAACAGCACTCTATTCCACATAGGCCACAGCTTCATTCACTACAAGTTCATATGAGTCACATTACCTAACACTGTTATCAACTATTTACAGTGTGGCCAGCAGGGCCTTGGCTACAAAAGCTATCCAAAAGTACTCTCAAAATATCAGCTACACATCCATATGACTTCAATGTGATCATGTGCACATTTGCAGTGTTTTCCCTGCACCTGTCATGTCCTCAGAGCTGATCCTGGGCCGCTCCTGGTTTTGGAGCTCGACTATCTCAGAGGCATAGAGGCTGGCAGCATCTCCACCTTACAGAAAAAAAAAACATAGCTCTTTACTTTCACTATAGTTTCCAGGTGTTTATTTATGCATCTCACACTTTAGCCTCTATTCATATAATCTGTGACAATCACACTTTCAACAACTGTGACGTGACTCGACAGGAAAAGCTCACCTGCCTGCCAGAGTAGAAGTGAAAAGAGTAGCACTAGTACTGTTGCTGTCTAGTTCAGAAAACAAGAGAAGTGTTACGAAGTGATATTAGATCCAATAACCTGAGTTATTGGTAAACATTTACCAATATACAGGATATGATGCTGTTGAGCTTTGATGAGGAAAATGAGGTCACATCAACTTTATTTATATAGCCCTTTATCACAAGTATGTCTCAAAAAGGCTTTACATACCATATCATATCATACACCATGCTACATGATACACATGCCATATACCATAGCCTACTACATCATACACACTCACTTCAAACACACTCACATTCACACCTATGGGTGGTAAAAAAAACGGGGAGAACATGCAAACTCAACACAGAAAGGACCTTCTTGCTGCGAGTCTGGCTGGCTGGGTGTGACGCTTGTGTATAATGTTCTAACTCAACATCACCAGTGTCAGCAGTTGTTGAATGTGTGATTGTTTTCTATAAACTAAAATCAGTTACTGAATTAGCTCACTCAGCTGAAACAGAAGTTTTAAGAATGGTTTGAATACCTGGATATTTGTCAATATGGCCGCTGTCCCCTTCAAATTCACAATCACCGGTTGTATTCACAAATGCCCGACCACCGCTCTTGCAGACCTTCATGGGTTCTAGAATGCTTTTGCAGTCCGGAATATCAGCTTTGTTGAATATCAGTTTATCGTTGCAGTATACGTGAGTCACATTCGCAGCACATCCTAGATTCATGCAGGCCAAGACCTTGTGTGCAGACTTTCCACCTGCAACATGATGCATCTATGAAATAAGCCACATAAATAACAGACAAAACCTTTTTTCAATAAATTATTCAGACCGATATAAACAGGAGATTAAGACTTACTTTGGCTTGCTCTGATTGAAGAGCTCACTGAGAGGCTTATTGCACACATCAGAAGAAAGACTGTTCTGTTCATATTAGAGATGTTATGAAGACTCTCTTCTTCCACACAGATGAGGTTCAGGAGGAAGGACACCTATCATCAAGTCACAGCATAAAATTATGATGCATTCAACGTTATCCAAGGAAAACGTCCTGTGAGTGAGTTAAAACACATACAAATAATTGTCAGCTGCAGGCTTAAACCATATTCACAAGCAAACAGAGTGGCAACTCTGGAGAACTGGGAGGAATCCTCTCTCTCCTTTTCTGTGCGTGAAAAAACTGGCGCATTTTCAGCAGCGGTGCCTAGAAACACTGGTTCTAACAGCAGCTTAGCCTACCAAGGGAGACCATTTCGGCCAAAAATACAATTATTTTCAAAAATATTTTTTAGTATGGCATGCCATGATCTTACCGTGACGTCCGGTAAGATCATGACATGACAGGATATCATCATTAACATCCCATCCTCTTAGCACAGTGACTGCGTTTACATGGACTTGAGTATCCCGGTCTTTCGGTGATGAAAGAATTAAATATACTTGGCAGTTTAGATGGGAGAAAGCATCAAAATGCTGACCTATTCTACTACAGGACGCCGGTTTCCCAACACGTACAGTGGAGCAAGTCAGGTCATGGTGGAAAATACTAAAGAAACATTACTACGTGGCCAAACATCAAAACAAAACAGTCAAATGACTGTTGATAATTTGGTAGTGGGCAGCGGTCAGAAACCGGGATAAGATGTATACATGCAACAGTATCCCGGTTTCTTTCGGAGTACTCCAGCTAGCATAATCGGGTTTCTCAAACACGGGATAAGGGCTTATCCTTCTGAAATCGGGATATGATGTTTACATGCGCAAACACAAAAACGGGATACTTCAAAAACCCGATCATAACCGGGATACTCAAGTCCATAGTGATAACTTACATTTAAAACAGTTCTAAGTGCCAGTTCAATCCAGTCAGGCAAACAAAAAGCAATTACATTTCTAAATTCAAGTTTAAAACAAATGACACAAGATCATTCTTGAAGCATTTGGGATCACAGCATTAACCTACTGCGACGCTGTGAGTTTGAGTCCAAAAAGGTTACATTTCCACTCGGATTACAATCCAAGAAAAGCAATAAAAGCCTGGTTAGTAAATAGCCTAGTTTAGGCTACTTGTACAATGTACTCGACAGCTAGGGAAACACACAGATGCAGCGTGACCGGGACCCGGCTTTCTGTTTTATCTTCGAAGCTACTTACCTGGAAAGATCAAAAAAATAAGTCTTTTCCGCGCTGAGAAAAAGTTTATTGGGAAGACAGACCGGCTCTTCCGTCGCTTATTGTCAAAGATTGAATGAAATGAAAAGAAGGGGATTGCTTATTTATATAGCGGAGGCGTGGCACGTCACTCCACACGTGAGGTTGTAGTTGTTTTTGGTTTACCGCCAGTGGGGTGTAAACCAACCCCACTGGCGGTAAAACCAATCAGAGCCAGTTGCGTTAACGGAAGTCCAAAATGCTTGATGGTCACGTGATTCACGTAGCTTCAGATAGTTCCAGAAGGTACTTGGCGGGCAATTTGAACTGAGACAGAACTGCGATTTTTGGTAATTAGTAGTCAATAAATGCATTGATTTACAATATTTATATACAATATTTATATAGCACACCGACATGTGTATGTAGTTACATCAATGTTTTTTTAAAAAGTAAAGCTTGTATGGTAGTCAAGAGCAATCGCATCCTAATGTTTATTGATATATTTAAAGGGCGGGGGAGGGAAGGAATGTTTCAAAATTCAGATTAGATTAATTTTCTACCATTTCTTTAATTCATGGTGATTTCAGTAATCCCATGGTAACTGAGGGCCTAAGTAATCTTAATGATTTAAGCAGAAATCTGCTTATTAAAAAGGGTAAAAAGTGGTACAAAACACATCCCATCCAGACAGGACAGGACACATTAAAGCACATATTTATACACATATAAATATATATGTTTTATGTATCTTTTGTCTTTTTACTATGCATTTATTTACCGCAATGAATTTATTAAATAAATCTCTAATAAACTCAGAAACATGAATAGCATGTCAAGCAGGTTGTCTGTGCCCTTTCCTCCGTGTTGTCCTTGCATATAGTCTCCACCATGGTTTGCTGTGCTGCATGGGGATGCTCCAATCGCACGGAGAAAGGAGTACGAATGTATGGTTTCCCCACTGACAGGAGAGGAGAAAAAAATGGTTGGCTCAAGTCAGCAGGAGCAATCTTACTATCACTAAAGATCACAACAACAAAAAAATATGCGAGGTAATAATATTCAAACACTTCATTTGCACTTTTTCACAAACAAAGACCATACCATTGGGAAGCTTAATGTTTGGTTTATTAAAAATAAGGAACAGGGAAAGGCTTGTAAAACCCAGGGAGTTGAGACTCAGGGTGCAGGGTGAGGGTGCTGTCTCATTGCAGGGAGTCTTCAGGCTCCATTGAATCCCCCTGTGGTTCTTGTGCTGAAAGAGAGAGTGAGAGAGGGAGAAAAAGACAGAGGAGAAAGGGTTAGACACACCTATATAGGCTTGGATGGGAAATTGCCTTGGGAGATGAGGTGTGGTCTTTGTTCCTCAACTTAAGTTATGGAACTTCATTAGTTGTGATCATCAACAGCTTTTGCTGCTGATGTTTAACAAAGTATGACAAGTGGCATCAGTTACTGATGTGATATTAATTTGTATAAAGTTGTCTCATGTTCTTGGTTGTCTTTTATATATGTAATGAGTGTATACATGTCCAGTAAGTATAAAGTGTTCCCTAATACTGTGCATTCAACCACTATGGGATGTGTATGTGGGTAGACAAACCTGAGTTGTTGTGTGTGGGAAGTAAACACAGGCACATTTTGAGGCAGACCAGTTTGTCAAGACCAAAAAGGGCAAGACTAGGCTGAGAGCAGATGCTGTTACCACCATCTTTGTGCATCGCCCTGTGGTCAAAAAGAGGAGGGCCCCTGCACCACGATGCACCCCTGGACCTGTAAATATAGAGCCTATAGCTGCTGATCACAGCTATAGTGTTAAAGGTGACACAGGTATAGTAAGTATGAACTCTTAATAATTAGTAATATTTCATATTTTGAAGTGATATAATACTATTTTGAATATTTAAAAATTAACAGTGCCATGTCTTCTACTTACATCAGTTTCAAAGATTGAGAAAAGAAGGGAAAGTGAGAGTGAAGAAAGAGAGGACATGGCTAGTGAGGAGAGACAGGGAGAGCTGACACCACCCAGTCAGCCAGCAGCCAGTCAGCATACCAGTCAGCCAGCAGCCAGTCAATTGGATCTATTGAAAAAATTAAAGAGACAAGAAAAAATCACTAAAAAAGCAAAGGCGGCACTAAGAAAAATAAGGAAGGAAAATGCAGCTCTCAAGAAGACAATGAAAATTAGTGACAAAAAATTAAAGAAAACTTTTTCAAAAGACCAAATTAAGGCATTAGGCAGACTAACCACAAAAGGGACGAAATGGAGCAATGACACAATTAAGAAGGCGTTAAAAATTCGCTTTGCTGCCGGTCCAACAGGTTACAAGACCCTGCAGGAATTGCAGGTTCCCCTGCCAGGAATAAGAACCCTGCAAAGAAGGATGCAATGTGTTAAAGTTGAGCCTGGTGTGTTGACAGAGGTCTTTGATTTTCTAAAACTGAAGGCAGATGGATTGACAGACCTTGAAAGGGAGTGTGTGTTGACCTTGGATGAAATGGCAATCACACCAAGTGTGGAGTTGCACATGCTTTCCGGCAAACTGTATGGTGATGTGACTTTACCAGGTCACACAGGAGTAGCAACACATGCTTGTGTGTTTATGTTGGCTGGAAACACAACACGGTGGAAGCAAGTAGTGGCATATCATTACAGTGGCAATTCTACCAATGGAGCAGAGTACAGGCCAATAATTATTGAAATAATACAGAGGGCAGCATCCATAGGGCTACATGTGCTTGATGTCACCACCGACATGGGTAGCCCTAACCGGGCCATGTGGAAATCCTTTGGGGTCGACCACAATAAAACATCAGCGCCACATCCGGCAACACCAGACAGGCAGCTCTATTTCATGCCTGATGTCCCACATCTGGTAAAAAATCTAAAAAGTGCCCTTGTCCGTGGACAGGTGTTCATAATTCCTGAGGATATTGTGAACAAAGAGAACCTCCTCTCCAACGAGGTTTCAGTGGTCCCTATTAAGGACTTATTGACCTTTCAAGAAGGGATGGCATTAAAAATAGCTCCCCATCTATCAGCTGCAGCCATCGAGCCAAGTCACTTTGATAAGATGAAGGTTGGTCCTGCTCTACATGTATTCAGTAAGGCAACAAGTGCTGGGCTGAAATACATGGTGCAGCAAGAAAACCGCCCTCTGTCCTACATGACTACAGCGTGGTTCCTGGAGCAAGTTGATCATTGGTTTGATCTCATGTCATCTCGCCATCCAATTACAGCCCTGAGCAGGCTCAAGATGGAGGAGTACCAAAAGGCCATCACCTTCCTCCAGGACATCGTCCATCTGTTCCGTGGGATGAAGATTGGTCAAAAGGGAGGTTGGAAGCCTGTTCAAACAGGGGTGATAATGGCAACGACATCAATTTTGGCCATACAGGAGGAGATGCTGACACGAGGACACAGGTTTGTGTTAACGTCAAGGTTCACACAAGACTGCCTTGAAAATACATTCAACTGTGTGAGGTCTAAAAATCCTGTCCCAACTCCAGTGGAATTCCATCATGCACTGAGAATCATATCTGTGGGGCAGTTCCTCACCACCATCAGGTCTGGGAGCTACCAGGAAGACGACAGTAGCTTTTTGGCAGACTTCCTGGACACAGTGGAGCAAAATATCACTCCGTCAGTCAGAGTGGAACAGCTGATGGCGGTGAACAGAGCAGCACCTGACCTCACAAAAACTGAGAAATGTATTCTCTTCCATCTCGCAGGCTACATCGTCCACAAAGTCATCAGGTTTGCCAGCATCTGTGAAAAATGCAAAATTGCAACAGAGCACAATGATGACAGTCCTGCTGGAGAAAACAGCATCTTAGTGAACTTAAAAGAGTTCAAGGCAGGTGCTCTTTGTCATCCCTCCCAAGAAGCCTATGATTTCATTCACAAAATTGAGGAACTATTTAGGACCAAGACTGGTTCCTTCCTCATGGAGCTCCCCAACGCAGTGGGTGTCTTGGAGAAAGAAGCTCAGGCACTCTCCAGCAGGCTTCCGTCATGCTGTGGAGTACAAGAAAAAATCATTAAAAGATTCATACGGCTGAGGTTGAGAATTGAGGCAAAAAATGTAATCAATAGAGCAGTCAAATGAACATTAGCCACATCTTAATTTGTTGAAAACATTGTCTTTTTCTATGACCGCCTGTCATTCAACAGACTCTTGAACATTAAAACCCCCTAGCAGTCATTGCAAGTCATTGAAGTCTTCAACACGTTCGAGTTAGCGGAGGATCACCCTCTGAGGAAGAAAAAAAAAAACAATCCTCTTTCGCCATATAGAGAGAGAGTTGCGTCATCTCCGTTCTCTCCAATTAACTCATGTTTACAAACACATAGACACATTCATCACTACAGACGCCTCAGACTACGGGTTGGGTGCTGTCCTGACGCAGCTGCATACAGACAATGCTGAACGTATTGTTGCCTTCGCTTCCCGCACCCTGTCAGCTGCTGAGAGGAAGTACTCCACAATAGAAAAGGAGGCCCTTGCCTATGTATGGGCAGTGGAAAGATGGAGGACTTATGTGTGGGGACACAGATTCACACTCAGAACTGATCACCAAGCTCTCACCACTCTACTCAGCACCAAAGGGATGAACAGAGCTGGCATGAGAATTGCACGTTGGTCAGCTAGGCTAATGTGCTTCCAGTACAACATGCAGTACCGTCCAGGTAGTCAGAACGTCATGGCAGACTGCCTCTCACGCGTTCCCCTCAGCTACTCCAGTCCTGCCGCAGATCCTGAGCAGGACTTGGTCACAGAGATAGCTGAGATCTCTCCTCTCCTGACTGCACTGCCACTTGCAGATTTCAGAGCTGAATGTGAGGACTATCCTGAACTTGCACAACTACGACGTCATTCATTCAGGGTGGCCTAAGGGGAAAAAGTCTCTTCCAACTGAGGTTCAGCCTTACTTCCTGGTGCGACATGAGCTTGCTGCAGAGTCACCACTGATCTTCCGTGGAACACGCCTGGTGGTTCCAAAGTCCCTATGAGAGAGGACAGTACACCTGGCTCATGAAGGACGCCAGGGCTTGGTTCGCACAAAGCAGCGCCTCAGAGAGCTGTACTGGTGGCCACGCATGGATGATCTTGTCCACACAGTTCTGTTGTCATGTGCGACCTGTCAGGCATGTGACAAGACAGCCAAAACATCTCCTGCCCCATTGCAACCTGTTGAGTTTCCCAGGGGCCCGTTCCAACACGTGGCTGTCGACATTGTGGGTCCGTTTGAACGTGGAGCCTACGACTGCAGGTTTGCCATCACCCTCACTGATTACTTCAGTAAATGGCCGGAAGTAGCCTTCACTCCCACTGCAACTACTACCACGTTCATGACATTTCTAGCTTCTGTCTTTGCACGGGAAGGCAATCCCTGTACCATTACAACGGATAATGGGCCACAGTTCACGTCTTCTGCCATCGCTGATTTTCTAAGAGAAAGAGGCATCAAGCACGTCAGAACGAGCGTGTACCACCCTCAGGCTAACGGGTGTGTTGAGCGCTTTAACAGAGTGCTAAAAGGCAGTATTCAAGCTGCGCAAGCAACCCAACAACCCTGGAAGCCTGCGGTCACTGAGATGCTTCACAGCTACCGTGCAACGGCCCATGCCACAACCGGTGAATCTCTGTTCCAGCTTCTGAGAGGGAGACCGATGCGGACAAAACTGAATGTACTGCCGCCTCCCAAGGGCAGAGGGAAGTATGAACATGTCAGGGCCAGAGTTGTCTTACAGCAGGCCAAGAGTAAACAATGCACGGACACCAAGAGAGGTGCCAGACCCCCCAAAGTCACTGTTGGTGCTACAGTCAGAGTGCGCAAGCCTTTCCATGTGGGAAAGGGGGAGACACAGTACAGTGACCCCTTGTCTGTGCAACGACAGACTGGGCTGAGCTCCTTCATCCTCAGTCAGTGATGGAAAAAGGTGGAATGCAGCACGCCTCTCTCTCTGCCCAGAGAGATCTAAGGAAGCACCACGGGCTGACACAGCAGAGGAAAACCTCAGCCCGACAGAGACTTCAACAGGAACTGTGCGTCAAAGAGAGAGACAACCACCAGCTTGGACTAAAGACTATGTGATGAAGTAGGTCTGAGTCCAAGATAAGAAGACATGTAAGGGGTGTAGGCAGATCGCTGCCCTATAAAAAAAACAAAAAAAACAATGTGAATTTCAGTTACTACAGTATTTCCTACAGTGTTTGTGTTTTGTGTTGGGTAAGAGAAACTTTCGTTACACTTATTGATGCACCTATCTGTTAAGACCAACGTTAAATAGGTTGGGTAATTTAAGTTAGAAATCGCAGGAATAGACACTTTATATTTTGCCATGGTACTACCTATGTGCCTTATTCTGAAGTACAGCATTTGTTACTTTCTAAGTGTGGTTCCTTAAAGGGTACTATGGTTCCAGTTACATTAATACTGTTAGTACTGTTGTAAGAAGGTACCAACATACTGTGAAGATTAAGTTCTTGAGCTTTGAGACACAAGTTACCTGGTAATGTTATGTTAGCATAAGGACATGTTTACTACTGCTTATGTTAAGTTAGTTTTGACTGAGTAAGAAGAATTTCCTTGGGTAACAGGGGAGAAATTCTCAGAGAAGATTCAGTGCACCGATTGCACCAGGCTTTGAAATGTTCCTCAGCAAAATGAAAGATAGTTGTATTTCATTGTAAGTTTTATTTAATTCACTAAAGGTTATTACAACTTTGATCATAGATTTCCCTCTCTTCACTGTTATTCCCCCAAACTATAACAAAGAGTTGTTTAATTGTTCTCTAAATCATTTGAGAACAAAAAAATCTTCTTGGACAGGGGATCCCAACAACTAAAACTTACCAAATAAGCATAATGCGTATCTGTTTGGGGGTCCTTGAGGTGAGAAAATTTGGGCACCCATGGGACAGTGGGGTTGTGGTGGAGGTATGTGCTTTCAGGCAGAAAATCCAAGTGTCAAAAGTGTCGAATCCAAGAGTTTAGAGATGTTTGATTTCACACAGTTATGTTTATTGTAAAACCATTTCATTTACACTTGTATACACATATGCACTTGTAATAAAGGCAAAAGGAAAGAGAGGAAAAGGAAAGAAGAAAAAATAAATATAACCTACTGTAAAGTACAACTATTAATCCTAACTACAAACAATAAATACTACTATTCTCCGATTGTTAAATCAGGGACTTATGCCTTCTATGTTACAAAAGAAAAGTAAAGAGAGAGGTAAAGACGTTGCAGTGAGGCTGCTGCGGTTCATCTTCCATGGTCAGGCTGAGGAGGAGGGTTGTCATCATCCAGTCCAGGACCACCAGCAGCTTCTCTAAAAGCGTAAAATGACATCCCAGAATGAGTATCTTGTCTACAGTCACACATACTGTGGCTATGCTGCTTATTCAATGTTCACAAACCTCTCTCCGTTTTCCCCAGCAGTTCTCACATCTCTTAGGGCTACAGTCTCAGCAGGTTCACTGAAAGAAGTTCATATTTAACATGAAGAAGTGTTGGTAATGTGATCTCACATAGTTTAATCTATCAGTGATGGAACTTAGTGAATAATTATGTATTTTACTTACTCTGTTGGCTCTCTACTCTGCCTCTTGTTTCGCCTGTAATGAAAGTGGGAAACATTTTAATTTTAATCGAATTATATAACATGGGCACATGTCTGTGGCAAACCTTTGTCAACTGCACCTTTTCAGACAGAAGTGTGTAATCCAACCTAGAAGCACTACTAGGCCTACTCCACCTGTGGAACCAAGAGATGGATATTTCAGATAACTGTATAAATACATGATGCACGCACCACATCATAAAATTTAAATCTCACCTTTATTATCTTTAGTTTGGATAGTGTTTGAAAGACAAGCGTTGCAGCCGTGAGCGAAAGATGAAGCATTCCCAAGACATAGAAGAGGACAGAGCAGAAGCAAGTAGGATTTGTAGCAGGAACCTGTATCAAGAAATATTATTTTTCAGAATTGAAAGAATAACATAAATCATAGAGTGCATGGATTTTAAAGATGTGCCACTGACTGACAACAGTCGCTAACCCAAAAGCAGAAGAAATGCGCCGTAAGCAGAAAAAGTAACAGATTTAATGGTGTTAAACACTCACCAAAAACTCCACCGACAATTTTTCCTGCTAAATCTAGGAGAAAGTATATTTAATTCATTATACAAACAGGAACAATTTAGTTAAAGAGACACAAGTTAAGATTTTAGGACCTTAGAATTTTCTTTACCATCACTTGATGTTGGTGATGATGTTGTATGAGCTACAGGCAAAAGGAAAAACTCAGTCAATGATCAATGAAAGAGACCTACAAAGTCCCAACAGCACTCTATTCCACATAGGCCACAGCTTCATTCACTACAAGTTCATATGAGTCACATTACCTAACACTGTTATCAACTATTTACAGTGTGGCCAGCAGGGCCTTGGCTACAAAAGCTATCCAAAAGTACTCTCAAAATATCAGCTACACATCCATATGACTTCAATGTGATCATGTGCACATTTGCAGTGTTTTCCCTGCACCTGTCATGTCCTCAGAGCTGATCCTGGGCCGCTCCTGGTTTTGGAGCTCGACTATCTCAGAGGCACAAAGGCTGGCAGCATCTCCACCTTAGAGAAAAAAAAAACATAGCTCTTTACTTTCACTATAGTTTCCAGGTGTTTATTTATGCATCTCACACTTTAGCCTCTATTCATATAATCTGTGACAATCACACTTTCAACAACTGTGACGTGACTCGACAGGAAAAGCTCACCTGCCTGCCAGAGTAGAAGTGAAAAGAGTAGCACTAGTACTGTTGCTGTCTAGTTCAGAAAACAAGAGAAGTGTTACGAAGTGATATTAGATCCAATAACCTGAGTTATTGGTAAACATTTACCAATATACAGGATATGATGCTGTTGAGCTTTGATGAGGAAAATGAGGTCACATCAACTTTATTTATATAGCCCTTTATCACAAGTATGTCTCAAAAAGGCTTTACATACCATATCATATCATACACCATGCTACATGATACACATGCCATATACCATAGCCTACTACATCATACACACTCACTTCAAACACACTCACATTCACACCTATGGGTGGTAAAAAAAATGGGGAGAACATGCAAACTCAACACAGAAAGGACCTTCTTGCTGTGAGTCTGGCTGGCTGGGTGTGACGCTTGTGTATAATGTTCTAACTCAACATCACCAGTGTCAGCAGTTGTTGAATGTGTGATTGTTTTCTATAAACTAAAATCAGTTACTGAATTAGCTCACTCAGCTGAAACAGAAGTTTTAAGAATGGTTTGAATACCTGGATATTTGTCAATATGGCCGCTGTCCCCTTCAAATTCACAATCACCGGTTGTATTCACAAATGCCCGACCACCGCTCTTGCAGACCTTCATGGGTTCTAGAATGCTTTTGCAGTCCGGAATATCAGCTTTGTTGAATATCAGTTCATTGTTGCAGTATACGTGAGTCACATTCGCAGCACATCCTAGATTCATGCAGGCCAAGACCTTGTGTGCAGACTTTCCACCTGCAACATGATGCATCTATGAAATAAGCCACATAAATAACAGACAAAACCTTTTTTCAATAAATTATTCAGACCGATATAAACAGGAGATTAAGACTTACTTTGGCTTGCTCTGATTGAAGAGCTCACTGAGAGGCTTATTGCACACATCAGAAGAAAGACTGTTCTGTTCATATTAGAGATGTTATGAAGACTCTCTTCTTCCACACAGATGAGGTTCAGGAGGAAGGACACCTATCATCAAGTCACAGCATAAAATTATGATGCATTCAACGTTATCCAAGGAAAACTCACTCACAGGAAAAGTCCTGTGAGTGAGTTAAAACACATACAAATAATTGTCAGCTGCAGGCTTAAACCATATTCACAAGCAAACAGAGTGGCAACTCTGGAGAACTGGGAGGAATCCTCTCTCTCCTTTTCTGTGCGTGGAAAAACTGGCGCATTTTCAGCAGCGGTGCCTAGAAACACTGGTTCTAACAGCAGCTTAGCCTACCAAGGGAGACCATTTCGGCCAAAAATACAATTATTTTCAAAAATATTTTTTAGTATGGCATGCCATGATCTTACCGTGGCGTCCGGTAAGATCATGACATGCCATGACATGTCATGCATGTCATGGCATGTCACATCCCATCCTCTTAGCACAGTGATAACTTACATTTAAAACAGTTCTAAGTGCCAGTTCAATCCAGTCAGGCAAACAAAAAGCAATTACATTTCCAACTTAAAGTTTAAAACAAGTTCAGCATTAAAGTTACAAGTTAGCCTACATGACACAAGATCATTCTTGAAGCACTTGGGATCACAGCATTAACCTACTGCGACGCTGTGAGTTTGAGTCCAAAAAGGTTACATTTCCACTCGGATTACAATCCAAGAAAAGCAATAAAAGCCTGGTTAGTAAATAGCCTAGTTTAGGCTACTTGTACTCGACAAACACAGGTGCAGCGTGACCGGGACCTGGCTTTCTGTTTTATCTTAGAAGCTACTTACCTGGAAAGATCGAAGAAACAAGTCTATTCCGCGCTGAGAAAAAGGCTCTTTCGTCGCTTAATGTCAAAGATTGAATGAAATGAGAAGAAGGGGATTGCCTATATAGGGGAGGGTGAGTTGTGGTTGTTTTTAGTTCATTTCCTGCTGCTGCGGTGGTGGTGGTGCGCTTTTTTCTCGGAACGGAGGTGATTTATTATTGTTTTCTTCCTCAGAGGGTGATCCTCCGCTAACTCGAACGTGCTGAAGACTTCAATGACTTGCAATGACTGCTAGGGGGTTTTAATGTTCAAGAGTCTGTTGAATGACATGTGGTCATAGAAAAAGACAATGTTTTCAACAAATTAAGATGTGGCTAATGTTCATTTGACTGCTCTATTGATTACATTTTCTGCTCATTAATAGACTGATAATTATATATAGAATCACATATCGTTGCTATTGTTACTCCATATTAACTTGTGTTTCGCTTAGGCAAGAAATACTGTCGTGTTTCATACCTTTCATGTATTTCATAAAACTCATTTGACTCTGAGAGTGAGAGAGAGAGCAAGGAAGACAAACAGGGAGGAAAGAAAGTGTGGAGAGACAGAGGGAGGTCAGGAAGAAAGAGATGAGACTCAGTACATTTCCACTGAAGGCTGTAGCTGTGGCCCTTTCCCCACTGTCATAGGAACAGGGGCTGTATGATGATAAATGAATCAAAGAAGTCGTGTAGTTCTTACCCTCTCACCGGGGAAGGCGATCTCTGGGTTTGAGATAGCGGCGATCTTGGCAAGGGCGTGGCAGGCCTTCACTTTCCCAACATTTGTCCCTTCCAGAGCCAGAGGGATCAAAGCCTGAGGGCAGAGACAGACAGGTGCTGTTTTCTACACTCGTCTGACTCACACGGTCAAGCAGTGGGGATACCGCAACAACCAGTGGTTAGCAAGGTGAAGGTAGCACCGGTTTCGTGAGCTGGTATATCAGTCAGGTTGAGAAGCCATACCGTGGCACGCAGGGTGAGGACTGAGAAAGTTGAGAAAGGATCATGTATTATATTGAACACCTGGCCTTGCTGACCTTTGCTGGCTTTACCTGCCTGGACAGTTCACTGCAGCAAGGCCTCAGAATCTGTGTGTCTTTATTCAACTTGGTTTAATATGCATCAATTTCCAAATCTGTGACTCACCTTTCCCCCACCTTGGGCTATGATAATACCACAATCTTTTGCATCCTCTGACAATGCCAAAGGTGACAACACCCTGAGGATAAAAAATAAAAAGCAGTTGCAGCAAATCAAATATTTCTAGGTGTTGTTGCATTCTCAGGAAGTAGAAACCAGAACTGGGTTCACAAAACAGAAAGAAGTCTTATAAGAGGTACCTGCTAAGTTGCCAAAGTAACAGTTCATTAGCCGGATAGAAGAAGTCACAAAGCTAGACATGGCTCACTTAGTCCTAGTGTTAGTGCCCTGTACCTGCATCGTGAGTGGAGGAGACTATTGGTTGAGCAGTGTGTGTGTGTGTGTGTGTGTGTGTGTAATGTCCAAAGCTATTTGTCTGTTGTAGATGCTGGTCAGTGGCTCCTGGTCTGTGCCAGTCAATGAAACTTTTAGAAGGCTGATTACGGTGGACATCCACAACCAGTTCTTTGGTTTTAGAGCCATTGAGGTCCAAGTAGTTTGCAATCAGTCCGGAGCCGCCCCTCCGAGTTGCTGGTATCCACGATGGCTGTGTCATCTGAGTACTTGATGATCTGAGCTCCTGCATCAGTGTACAGGCTGAAGAGAATAGTGACCATCGATGCTGACCAGCTGGTGTCTGTATGTTAGGAACAACAGGACCCAGAAAATGAGATATGGGTTTACCTCCATCTTGATCAGCATTTGTCCCATTAGGTGAGGTTGGACTGTGTTAAATAATAATAATAATAATAATAATACTATATTACATTTCTACAGCGCTTTTCTCAGTACTCAAAGACGCTTTACAAGCACAGGATAAAACAATTTTATTAGGGGAAATATAAAAATGTGAGCCGTGAAACGAGAGGGAGGAAAGAGGGAGAGGGAGGGGTAGAAGGGTAGAGGTCAAAAGCAAGAGTGAAAAGGTGGGTTTTGAGGGCTTTTTTGAAGGATGACAAAGTGTTGGCCTTTCGGATGTGGCTGGGGAGGGCGTTCCAGAGGGAGGGGGCGGCTGCAGCAAAGGCCCTGTCGCCCCAGGTCTGGTGCTTTGTCCTGATGGTTTGGAGTAAGTTTGCGTCTGCGGACCTGAGGCGACGGGTAGGGGTGTGGTGGAGGAGGTCAGAGAGGTAGGGGGAGGGCCAGGTTGTTGATGGCTTTGAAGGTGGTGAGTAGTATTTTGAAATGCATCCTGTATTTGATCAGGAGCCAGTGGAGGTCATGGAGGATAGGGGTGATGTGGTCAGTGCGGTGGGTGGAGGTGAGCATGCGGGCAGCAGAGTTTTGAACGTATTGGAGTTTATTGAGGATATTGTTTGATGAACCATATAAGATGCTGTTGCAGTAATCAAGCCTGGATGTTATGAATGCATGCATCATCCAGTCCAGGACCACCAGCAGCTTCTCTAAAAGCGTAAAATGACATCCCAGAATGAGTTTCTTGTCTACAGACACACATACTGTGGCTATGCTGCTTATTCAATGTTCACAAACCTCTCTCCGTTTTCCCCAGCAGTTCTCACATCTCTTAGGGCTACAGTCTCAGCAGGTTCACTGAAAGAAGTTCATATTTAACATGAAGAAGTGTTGGTAATGTGATCTCACATAGTTTAATCTATCAGTGATGGAACTTAGTGAATAATTATGTATTTTACTTACTCTGTTGGCTCTCTACTCTGCCTCTTGTTTCGCCTGTAATGAAAGTGGGAAACATTTTAATTTTAATCGAATTATATAACATGGGCACATGTCTGTGGCAAACCTTTGTCAACTGCACCTTTTCAGACAGAAGTGTGTAATCCAACCTAGAAGCACTACTAGGCCTACTCCGCCTGTGGAACCAAGAGATGGATATTTCAGATAACTGTATAAATACACGATGCACGCACCACATCATAAAATTTAAATCTCACCTTTATTATCTTTAGTTTGGATAGTGTTTGAAAGACAAGCGTTGCAGCCGTGAGCGAAAGGTGAAGCATTCCCAAGACACAGAAGAGGACAGAGCAGAAGCAAGTATATAACATAACATATATATAACATATATAACATATATCATAGAGTACATGGATTTTAAAGATGTGCCACTGACTGACAACAGTCGCTAACCCAAAAGCAGAAGAAATGCGCCATAAGCAGAAAAAGTAACAGATTTAATGGTGTTAAACACTCACCAAAAACACTGAGAATGACTACCACTGAATCTTTACCATTGTTGGATGTTGGTGATGGTGTTATACAGGCTGCAGGCAAAAGGCAAAACCCCAGTCAATGATCAGTCAAAACAATGACCTGTGTGATGTGATGTGTATCTAGAGGAAAAGCTCACCGTCGAGAGTAGCAGAAGTGGTGTTGCTGTCTAGTTAACAAAACAAGAGAAGAGTTACGAAGTGATATTAAATAGAAAGAACACACATTGTAGGTTAATTAAGGCATCTACTTGTAAAAGTGAATACCTGGATATTTCTCAATATGGCCGCTGTCCCCTTCAAACTCACAATCACCAGTTGCATTCAGGACCACAAACACCCGACCACCACACTTGCAGACCTTCATGGGCTCTAGAATGCTTTTGCAGTCTGGAATGTGAATTTTGTTGAGTATCGGTTCATCGCTGCAGTATACTTGAGTCACATTAGCAGCACATCCTGGACTCATGCAGGCGAAGACCTTGGGCGCAGGGCTATTTCCACCTACAACATGATGCATCTATCAATAAGCCACATAAATAACAGGCAAAACCTTTTTTCAATACATTATTCAGACTGGTGTAAACATGAGATTAAGACTTACTTGGGCTTGCTCTGACTGGAGATTGGTTTATTGCACACATCAGAAGAAAGATGAAAAATTGTGCTGTCAAGACAAAAGTAAACTAAATTAGAAGCTCTGATGGTTGACATGGGCACATTTTAAAACTGGTATAAGGTCAAAAACCTACTTCCGTTTATGTTAGAGATCAGTGTTGAGAAGACTTTCTGGATCTTCCCAAAGCATCTTGTGCTTCCCTCGGCCTTCTGCTGTCGCTGACGTCTATGCTTCCTTCCATGTTTCCTGTTGGGAGACACTTTCAGTCTTCTCTCTGCATCTTGATTATCCTCACTGTCTTGCTTTTTATTCTCTACCTTGTTACCCTCCTCTCTTTATCTGCTCAATCCTTCAAGCACCAATCCATTCTTCTCTTTTCTTTCTACTTCTGCTTGACCTTGATCAACTTGAGTCTTCACACCACCCCCTTCCTTCTCTCCAGTTCTTGCCCCAGACAGCTCTTCCCTCTTCAATACTTCCAGTGCTCTCCGTAACAGTATCTTT
This sequence comes from Centroberyx gerrardi, assembly GCF_048128805.1. Lineage (NCBI taxonomy): Eukaryota > Metazoa > Chordata > Actinopteri > Beryciformes > Berycidae > Centroberyx > Centroberyx gerrardi. The sequence goes on from NC_136004.1 coordinate 16,029,313, forward strand.
TCTCACTTTGATTTTACACCCCATCCATACTCCATCTCCATCTGACTTGGAAGCTTTATGAGCAACCATCTCAACAGCTTTCTCAGAAGCCAATTCATCAACTTTCTTAGCAGTCATCATCCTAGTTACTTTCTTTTCTGACTTTTCAGTAACACCAACAGCCTTTCCCTCCTCCACACTAACAATGCCACGCCCCACCTTCATTACAGAACTGTAACTATCTCTTTCTCCCCCCTGTACCCTACCACACCTCTGACTCTCATTTGTATTTCTCATTTGAGGACAACCGTTAGCTTATCACCAAAACAACAGGATCGCTGCCTCTGTTTGCCAGGCGTGTTTCCTGTACAAATCTGTGAAAGGGAAATTTGCTTTAATGACTCTTGAATGCCACCAAAACTGAAACCTGTTCAAATGACAAAAGCTGGGTTGTAAAGGTGCTGCACTTCTGTCAGTCTTTCTTCTGAGGGAAGAGGGACATTTAGTGCCACTGTAATCTAAGCATTATATGGCTGTTGAATTCACCACACTTTAAAAATGTATATTATTTAATGATAGGACAAAATAATTAAAATACATATATGTTGCACTAGTTGTCCAAAAATGCAATACATATGACAGATGCTGCCTCCAAAACTAAATCAAAACTTAAATACGGTTCCATCCCTGGAAGGGAACTCAGCCTTTCATATGTTGGATAGCACATCAGCCTCTGATAAAGGTTTACATCCACTAACTTTTAACTCAAGACACAAACTTACCCCATTTCCTGCTGCTCTGAGCTGAAGGTTTCTTTCTCCCAGTATCCCATTGGACTGTGGTAACAGCGCTCAATATGGATATTCCACCTATAGAAAGAAACAGATGAGGTTCAAGAGGAAGAACCGAACGACTACCGACCTGTGGCCCTCACATTGGTCTTGGTAAAGTGCCTGGAGAGACTAGTGCTACCCCGCCTCCTCTCACAAGTAAGCCCCACCCTCGATCCACTGCGGTTTGCCTGCAGGCAAAACCGCTCAGTGGAGGACACGGTGATGACTGTATTACATACCACCTACAGTCACTTTGAAAAGCCGTGCGCATATACCAGGATCCTGTTTGTGGATTTCTCCTTGGCCTTTAACTGCATGCAACCCCACATCCTCTGCGCCAAACTGCAAGAGCTCCAGGTGGATCCCCACATGTAGTCCATGGGCCAGACCAGATATCGGTACCATCTGAGTGGGCAAAACCTTACCTATACTAAATTGTTTATAGGGTCAATATAAGTAAATTAATATATGATAGCCTTTCCACAGGAGCAGCTTTTCATATTTATTGGACATTTTGTTTTTTTCCCCTATTAGCGCCTGTAGGAGATTTTGTTGTTGTTGTTGTTTTTTTTCACCTTTATTTATTCAGGGGAGTTTCACTGAGAGCAATGCTCTCTTTTTCAGGAACGCACTGATCACATTCACACACATTCACACCTGGAAGCTGATCAGTACAACCACAGTCTAATCTGCTGGCCACTGAGCAGCTCCATTGGAGCGGTTGGGGTTAAGGGCCTTGCTCAAGGGCACCTCAGTGGTGGTAATGAGGGAGGGGCAAGCGCTGCTTTTCACTTTCCCCACCCAGATTTATCCTGCCAGTCCGGGGGACTGAACCGACGACCTTCCGGTCACAAGCTCGCTTCTCTAACCTTTAGGCCACCACTGCCTGTTGCTATTCTTGTTTTCTTTCCCCCCAATATAAATTATTTCTAAATAAATTATGTAATTGAAAATATACAGTATATTTAATAGAAGCCGACTCCACTTTTGAAATAATTAACACATAAACACAACACTTTTTGAAGGTTTTGTTTATGTCCAGGTTTCCCAGATTCCATCTCTGTAGCATCTCTGTAGCACGTGAGTTGCGTGTTCAGTGAGTGAGTCTAGTGGCTGGTGACTGGTGACTGCTAGGACCATAGGCTAGTCTGTGACAGATGCCTTGCCCTTGTAAGTAATTTTGTTCAAAGTACTTCAAACAAAGATAAAGTCTACCCATCAACAGAATAAAAGGTTTAAAAACGTAACCAGACTGTTTACCGCCTCAAGTGAATTAACTTATCCCCAGCCAGATCCATATTTAGAGGTAACGTTAGCTAGTTTAGCTAGCTAGCTAATTTTCTTTAGCAATTTTCTTTCCCTCCACTTTACGCTACAGTGGCTACACTCAGGTCCTCAACTATAGAATATACAGCGTCGGGACCTGAGCTCTGCTCCCAAAATTTCTTCAGCGATCAAGCAGTCAAGAAGAAGAAGAAGATGAAGAAGTCATCTCACCGCGCCAGAGGAGCTGTCTGCTTGTGTACCGCCTGCTGGATCGGCTACATCCTGCCGTCGGACCTCCACCCCCGCTGCGAGGCTTGCCTGGGTGCCTTTCACGCCGGGTTAGCGTTGACTCCGCAGGCCTCCTGCCAATTCACGGCGCTCCAGGTGGAGGGAAGCGGCGATGGTAGCTGGGCTGACCGCGGCGCCGTCTCTCCGGACGATGAGCTGGACAAGATCCTCTGCGGCAATGACTTCCCGAATATTCCGGAGGAAATCCTCGATGGCGGGCACGAGTCAGCCGGCTCGGCTCCCTCCATCTCGGGCTCTCCTCCCGATTCTCCTGTCTCCCCGTCGGGAGACCTGGAGCCTGATCTTGAGGGCGGGGCCCTGCAATTGCGGCTTTCCCCTTCCCCACCGCGGCAAGGAGCTCCGCTACTGCAGTCCTCTCCTTCTCCGCTCCAATCTGCCAGCCACATGCCGGCCGCCAAAGGACTTCTCCTGGACTTGCTGGACATCATTAAGCAGGCGGCGGATTTGAGGGGCATAGCGATGCCGGCAGAGCAACCGGCACCTGCTCACAGCCTCTTAGGCGGGGATGTGTACGTCGAGGAGCCGCCGGTCAAAAGTCCCCCGCTTTGGCTCTCCTTTATGCATTTCCCCCAGTTCCCCTGATTTCTCGCCTCTTAGCGCACGTTCAGGAGGAGAACCTAGCGGGTATTCTGGTGGCACCAGAACGCACGAGCGCGTCTTGGTTCCCGACCATGGTGCAGCTGCTGGCGGGGAAACCGTGGCAGCTCCCATGGCACAGAGACGCACTGTCACAGCTGGACGGTGCGATCCTCCACCTCCCGGTAATAGGCCAACAACTGTGGGCCTGGCCGCTGAACCGGAGCGCTTGGAAAGGTTAGGTCTGCCCCCTGCGGTGGTGCGCACTATCCAAGGTGCGAGAGCCCCTTCTACTACAGCGTGTTACGTGGGTAGATGGTCTGCTTTTCAGCGCTGGTGTGTGGAGAGAGGCTCTGATCCCACGTTGTGTCCTCTGCCTCTCGTGTTAACCTACCTTCAGACGTTGGTAGATAACGATTTGGCTCCATCTACAATCAAAGCGTATGCTGCAGCCATTTCATCCTGCTACGAGGGCTATGGAGAGAGATCAGTTTTCGCGCATCCCTTGGTGAAGCGCTTTTTAAAGGGAGTCAGATGACAGAACGTCGTACGCTCTCTAGCTCCGCAGTGGGATTTACCTCTGGTGTTGCGCGCTCTGGGGGGTCCCCCTTTCGAGCCGATAGCCCAAATCTCTCTTAAGATGCTATCCCTGAAAACAGCACTCCTCCTAGCCCTGACGTCGGCTAAGAGAGTGAGTGACTTATGCGCGCTGTCGGTCTCGCCGTCCTGCCTTTCTATTAGAGAGGACGGGAGCGCAGCAACTTTACAGCCAAATCCATCATTCACACCTAAAGTCCTAACAAACTCCTTTCGGTCGAGAATTATTTCCCTCGAGGGGTTCTTCCCCCCGCCTCACAGAAATGAGGCAGAGGAAGCGTCTCACCATCTCTGCCCAGTGCGCGCTTTGTCTCAGTATGTTTTGCGCACAGCAAACATCTGACAGACACAGCAGCTGTTTGTTCATTACAGAGGGCATTCACAAGGCTCGGCTCTGTCAAAACAGCGTCTGTCGCACTGGCTGTGTGATGCCATCACACAAGCCTACAGTGTGGCGGGAGCCAAGCCGCCGCAGGGCGTCCGGGCGCACTCCACGAGAGCCTTGTCATCATCTACAGCCCTTCTCAGAGGGATGGCAGTGGCAGACATCTGCGCAGTGGCATCTTGGGCTTCTCCATGCCTTTTCATCCGTTTCTATCTGCGCGATGTGTCTGAGTCCTCCCTGACTCATTCAGTCTTAAACGTGCTAGACCGCAGATGACGCGTTGTCAGATCTGGCGTTTTTACGCACATGCCAAACGGTGCGCCCCCAATCTAATTATCACAGATTAGTGGGCTGCATGAGGGATCATTACGATACGTAATCAACGTCTCACATTCTGCAACGGCAGTGTTGTGTGGAGCAAGTGTTCTATCACTCGCCTTTTTTCCACACAAGGTTGACATGAGGTCAATCATGGGACAGCCGGTGTTTTCCTGCCTTATTACGTTTCGCATTATAGGGTTGTGAACTGGTGTATGTTATCTGCTTGAGGTCCTTGGTGTCTCAGTGGGCATTGACTACATCAGCTTCGCCCTTAACCCAATAGCGACAGCTCTTAGAGGGCAAAGCCTATACGAAATAGAACGTTAGTTATGTTACCATAACTCCAGATTCTATGAGTATAGGCGTAGCCCTCTAAGACTTAGGTCCCCTGCTCCACCGACATTGGCCGAAGAAATTACTGGCTTTTGGGAGCAGAGCTCAGGTCCCAACGCTGTATATTCTATAGCTGAAAACCTGAGTGTAGCCACTGTAGCGTAAAGGGTTAACCCTTTACGCTAACCCTAACCCTAGTCGTAACACATTTTGAATGCAGCTGTTCATATACACATTAACACAAATAAAACTCTTTTTGACTGAGACGTGCCAATTTAGTAGACACTATGTAGTATAGTATATCTAGACATGTCTGTTGAAGATGTTTCTACATGTAATACTAACAGTCAGTAGTCCAGACACACCCCAGGGAGGATATAATGAAAGGAAGATGATTTCCAGGGAAGGCACTTTCTCGGTTTTGAACGACAGCAGTCCATACTTTAAGAGGGGATAACCACTAATAAGCTGCCAGTCTGCAAGGTCTATCATATCAAAACATAATCTAGGGATGTATAGGAATTAAAAAATCACAACTAGAATTTGCCCACCCAGATGGTACCAGTACATTAAATTTTGGGCCTGAGCCCATGGACTAATGAGCATATGCGACCATTTTTTGAGAGTGTGCGAGTTAAAATTTCACGTGGTCGCATTCATGCGAGTGCATGATGATCATTAGCCTGTTTTGGTGCCCCTCCGGCATGGGTACTGCGTTAGCCATTGTGGTTGAAAGTAGTACTTTTTCTTCTTCACTGGCTCAGTCGGTCTCTCCCTACCTGCACTCTCCCTGCGTTCACACATAGCGTTTTTTGATGTGGAAAAAGCGCTGCCTGGAGAGCTTTTTGTGAGGAGAAATAAAAAGCGGATCACGGCAACATCACCTGACGTTAGCTGAGCAGCTGCTAGCTCACTAACCAGCTGGTTAGCACTTCTAGCAGACAGAACAGTGTTGTGCAACAAGCAAAGGCTTACCAGATATGTCCAATACATGTCCAGTATAATCCATACTGCCTTTAAGATCGCTGTTGCGGTAATGGAAATTCACTTATTACAACGTCCAATTTCCACCGGCACTTTCACTTTCTCCATATTTGTTGTTGCTATGGGAAAAGTTGAACATTTCTCAACTTTTGAAAGCGCTCCAGTCAACGAAGAGAAGAAAGACATGGATGACAGTGAAAGAAAAAGACTGACTTGGAAGATAAAGATAAATATTCACACGCTGACAGCAGATGAACTCTTTCAAGTCGTTGAGTGCATCACACCGGTACCGAATCTTGATTCTTCTAGTGTAACTAAGGGTGATGAGGAGAGTTGTTTTGATTACATATGTACTTATTTACATTGTGAAGCACTGCTTGATTTAGAGGACCAGGGACTTTCTCAGTTACTGTATTATTATTAATGAGCTTGCTGCTAGTTGTGTAGCCACTGAAGTGAGTCACCCTATTGTCTCAGAGAGTGAGGTTAATACATTTCCATCTGCTCCTTCACATACCTTCCCAGTAACTCAACCGGAAATGGTAGAACACACTAGTGATGACGCATCTCATGCTGATTGGGCTGGACAACAGACACTTAAGTACCAAAAGCTAGTTGCTAACTATGAGGCATTGGGTAAGAAGCTAGTCGAGTTTACAATGGCACCACCTCCACCACCTACACATACCGCAATGACAGCTCAACCACCTAATGCCACAGAACCAGACAGAGTACATAGCCTCAAACGAAAAGGCTCCACACCCATGATGGCTGATAATGTTGTCTCCATAAGAGACCTATCATTTCTGCAGCGGCGAGAATTCAAAATCCATGGGGGTCAGGTAGGGGACAGTACATCAGACATCGGTTATAACAGCTTGTGTAAGCAGATTGATGAGGGTGTCAAAGCCAACCATACAGAGAGTGAGATAATCCAAGGCGTGCTCTGCATCACTAAACCAGGACAGTTTAAGGACATGCTCATTAATAAAGATGACCTAACCGTCGCCGAGCTCAAAAGCTTCATGTGTTCGCATTTGGGTGAAAAGAGCGGCAGCGAGTTATTTCAGGAGCTGATGAGCACCAAGCAGCATGAACATAAGAGCCCCCAACAGTTCCTATACCGGATGATAGGACTGAAACAGAAAGTTATGTTTGCATCAAGACAAGGTAGCACAGATATTGAGTATGAGCCCCACACAGTCCAAAATGTGTTCTTGCGAACAATTCATCAGGGCTTCCTCCCCAAGTATAACGATATCCGTAATGAACTCAAGCCACTCTTGTCTGACTGTACTGTGTCGGATGAAATGCTATTGATGCAGGTGAACAAAATATCCAGTGAAGAGAATGAAAAACAGCGAAGACTAGGCCACTGCTCTCGTCAAAAGATAACACATGCTCACAGTGCTCAACTCGAGTCTGATAGGGAGGCTGACAAGCACACGGACTTAAAAGCAAAGAGTAAACATAAAATCATAGAGGAACTGAGCGCCAAGGTTGATGCCCTGACCAAAGTGGTTGAGTCTTTTAAAGCAACCAAACCTCCAGAACACACATGCCAATGCGTCCTAACCAAGCTTGTCCCCAAACAAACAGCAAGACAATATGGCTGTCCTAGGTGTGTTGAAAGGGGTGTGAGCATGTGTAACCACTGTTCTCACAGAACCGTCTTGGAGAGCATCGAGCCCATCGCCAAAATAGTACAGACAGATCAGCTGAACCCGGAGGAGCCATCAGTTAGTGTGGAGGTCAACAGCGCAGAACCCTGTGATCCGAATGTGAGCCACTTAAATGAGGAGCAACAGAAAGTTGTGAAGAAAATGCTGCGGGAGGTTTTTTTGCCCGGAACGATGACGATATGGGGTGTGTACCTACCTTGCAAATGTCCATCACTCTCAAGGACAAAACTCCTGTCCAGAGGTCATACACCTCCATTCCAAAACCCCTCTACAAGGAGGTAAAGGAATACATCGAGGACCTTCTAGCGAAAGGATGGATTGTGAAGTCTAAATCACCTTACTCTGCACCAGTCGTATGTGTGCGTAAGAAGGATGGCACACTAAGACTCTGTATCGATTATAGATTGCTGAACCAGCGAACTGTACCCGATAGACACCCCCTCCCGAGAATCCAGGACCTCACCGATACTCTAGGTGGGAACAGTTGGTTTTCAATTCTGGATCAAGGGAAGGCATACCATCAGGGGTTCATGGTTGAGGGATCACATCACCTGACCGCATTCGTTACCCCCTGGGGTCTCTACGAATGGGTGCGGATACCCTTTGGATTGACCAACGCACCAGCTGCATTCCAACAAAGCATGGAAGAAATGCTCACTTCCCTTCGAGACGAGTGTTGCATTCCATATTTGGATGACATCCTGTGCTATGCCCGGACCTTTGAAGATCATGTGGAAGGGCTGAGAAAAGTCCTGAGAGCGCTGCAATGTCATAGAGTCAAGCTCAGACCCACCAAATGTGAATTTTTTAAGCAGGAGGTGAGATATGTTGGTCGATTGGTCTCGGCTGATGGCGTACGCATTGATCCCAAAGACCTGGAGGCTGTGTATGCCCTGAGGAACAAAACGCCAGCCACTGTTGGAGATGTTCGGAGGATAGCTGGGTTTCTGAGCTATTATCGCTCATATGTCCAGGATTTCTCCAGAATTGCAAAACCCATCTACGAGCTCCTGCAACTGAAGACAAAACCTGGCGAGCAGTCACAGAGGAAACGTAAGGGAGAGAAAGGAAAGGGTGCACAGTTATCATCCAGAACACCAGTAGAATGGACTGGGGAACATCAGGAGACCCTCTGTAAGCTGATTGACGTGCTGGCGAATCCACCTGTTCTCGCTTATCCGGATTTTGACCTACCTTTTGTTCTCCACACCGATGCGTCTGACAAAGGACTGGGAGCTGTCTTTTACCAGAGCCAGAATGGTAAACTCAGAGTCATTGGGTATGGTTCGAGAACCCTCACACCAGCAGAAAGGAATTACAGACTCCACTCCGGGAAACTTGAGTTTCTCGCCCTGAAATGGGCAGTCTGTGAGAAATTCAGGGATTACTTGTTCTACGCACCTTATTTTACCATCTACACGGACAATAATCCCTTGACGTATGTCATGTGTAGGGCTGGGTATCGTTTAAAAAATGACGATACCAGTACCAATACCAGTACCCTTAAAGTGATACCGATACCAATAGAGTACTTCATTCAATAACTTTTTTTTTAACGTTTTGGTGGCATTTTGGTATTTCTGTCGATACCTTAAAGGTATCGAGTACCAATACCCAGCCCTAGTCATGTGTACTGCCAAGTTGAACGCAGTGGGCCATAGATGGGTTGGGGAGTTATCTGATTTTAGATTTGACATACAGTACCGACCTGGTAAAGTCAAGGTCGATGCAGATACCCTTTCGTGATGCCCACTTGACATCAACGAGTATGTAACAGAGTGTACAGAAGGGCTGCCCAGAGAAGCTGTCACTGCTACATGGGGAGGCTGCAGAGCAGACAAAAACCAAGACATTGCTTGGGTTGCTGCCATGGCACTATCACAAGGTGACCAGCTTGAGCCACGTAGCGGAGGGCTAGCCATTGACCTCGCTGAACTTCAAAAGGCTCAGAGGACAGATCCAGTGATCGGTGAGATTCTGAAAATGAAAGAATCAAGCAAAACACTTACAGATGAGATGAGACGAAATGCAACTGGCATAGTCAGAAAGATGATGCATGAATGGGGAAAACTCCAGCTTGAAGATGGGCTTCTGTACCGCAGGACAACAGGGAGACGTCAGCTAGTCTTACCTGCCAGCTACAGGCCAATGGTCCTCAAACACCTACATGACGATATGGGCCATGTTGGCACTGAAAGAGTTCTCAGCTTAGCAAGGGAAAGGTTTTATTGGCCCTACATGAAGCGTGAGATTGAAGCTTATGTTACCAGACAGTGCCCATGCATAAAACAAAAGAAGCCAGTGACACAAGTGAGAGCCCCAATGTCCAACATAACCACCAGTTCACCACTGGAGCTTGTCTCCATCAACTATCTGCACCTAGAGCCCAGCAGAGGAGGCTACCAGTATATCTTAGTTGTAGTAGACCACTTTACTAGGTATGCCCAAGCCTACCCAACCTGCAATAAATCTGGAAAAACGGCAGCAGAGAAGATTTTCAATGACTACATTCCAAGATTTGGGTACCCCTCAAAGCTGCACCATGACCAAGGTCGTGAGTTTGAAAATGAACTCTTCCGGACACTACAAAAATTGAGCGGAGTGGGTCACTCAAGGACAACCCCTTATCACCCCCAGGGTAACCCAGCGGAGAGGTTTAACCGGACCATCTTGCAGATGCTTAGGACCCTTGAAGAAAAGGAGAAAGACAGATGGGGAGAGCACCTTCCCCAGATAGTACATGCGTATAATTGTACACGTCATGAGGCAACTGGGTACTCACCCTTCTTCCTGCTTTTCGGCCGTCACCTGCATTTGCCCATAGACCTGTTATTCAGGCTGACAACAGAGGGGGAACACAAAACACCAAGGGGTTACGCTAAAAAATGGGCTGAAAGGATGACCGAAGCTTACCGTATCGCTTCAGAAAACAGCAAACAGTCAAGTGCACGTGATAAGAAGTACTATGACTGACTAGGGGTATCACGATTTCGATTCTAAATCGAAAATCGATCGAAATGAGCGTTCGATTTCGACCTTCGAAATCACAAGCAGGTTCGTGATTCTCCCAGTATTTTTTTTTCAACATTTCAATGATGACACAGCGTAGCTGCTAGAGAGCGCCCGTTCTATATTTCACTATAGCGCCCAAGAGGACCCGTCACTTTTAAATAGTATAAAATGTACCAAAAACTGAAAATCAAGTTATCAGCTTTGTTTTATATATACTTCAAGTTGTCATCGATGAACTGGAACCGGAAAATACTGTATATCTAGTGACACTGAGACGTTTGATTTTCCCCGGGTTTAGTCGTCCTCCACCTGCTTCGCCGGCTAAGCATTACGCTTTTAAAACCTTCTGGAAGCTGTCAGATTGTGCTGTGAGACAGAACTTGACCCGTCGTATGTAGTGGAAAGTTACAAAGACATTGTGAGTTGAAGTCTTTTGATCGAAATTGCTTGTTCTTGCTCGATAAAACAAGACACAAGATCACCTTCACTAAACAGCAGGACCTACCTGCTCTCACCGTCGGTGACGGATGCTGTTTTCTGGGAGGCGGTGCGCCGAAGAGTCGGTAGGAGGACTGGCCGGGTTGCAGCGACTTTTATCCATATAAGTTTGGCGACTTTTTCCATATTTGTTTGGCGACTATTATTGTCTGATCTTATTACTGTGTGGGCTGAAGCACTGGAGGTTTTGTATGCATTTTGAAAGCTTATCGTTAGCCAAGATAGGAAGGATCTGTTTTGTTGTCATACTGTGAATGACACTTAAGTAAGGAGACGCCCTGAATCGCCTTGCCATGTATTTGGTACCAAATTAAAAGGAAAGTTGTGTTTTTTTAAATGGAAAAACTTTGAAAAAATTTGACCATATGGCCTTAGTGTGGTACATTCCAAAAAAAAAAATATGGCAGTTATATCACACTTGATACCATCTTTTTAAATAAGAATTTGAAAATGTAAATGACAGTTGTCAGGGCATAAAACCAATGATCTGTTGATCTTTACAAATCAAGACTCGATAGTCTAACAATGGCACAGCCTCAGTGCTGAAAAAAAAAAAGTTTAAATCGAAAATCGAATCGAATCGTGACCTTAAAATCAAAAGTCAAATCGAATCGTGGATTTGGAGAATCGTGACACCCCTATGACCGACACTTGAAAGGAGCAGTCCTCCAACCAGGCGACTGGGTGCTTGTAAGGAACCTGAGTGAAAGGGGTGGTCCCGGAAAGTTGAGGTCATATTGGGAAAAGACAATCCACGTTGTCAAAGAACAGATCAACAACAACCCAGTTTACAAGGTGGCCTCAGAAATGGATGGATCCAAGTCACGTGTTCTACATCGCAATCTGTTGCATCTTGTCAACGACCTACCTGCTGACCTACCTCCATCGTCAGAGAAAGCCAGGGCACCACAAGAGAGGAGAAAAAGACAAGCAAAAGCTGAAAGGCAGGCCGAACAGAGACAGAGCAGTGAAACGGGCTCTGATGACGATGAGAACTCTACATACTACTGGCTCAGATATACTGTGAGAGATGGAAATAGAACAAATATTTCACCTACCTGTGAGCTTACCTGCGATTCTATGAGAAACCCAGCTCCTGCTGAACCCCAGAGAGCAGCCAGCAATCAAGAACCTGTCATCAGGTTCAGGACTCAATCAGGACAGAGGCAAAATGGAAAAGAATACTCTAACACTGAAACGGAGAGTGACTGTGAAAGTGTGAGACATAATCTGGAGGATGGAGGGCCAGTGCTTGCCCTGACCCCCCCTGTTGGAAGTGACGGTGAAGCTGATCAGCCTGTTCCAGAAGATGATGAACTTGGGCCTACCATGACCCCTAATACTGATGATCAAACAAACTCAATCAGAAAGTCCACTCGTAATAAACGGCCAGCAACACAATTCACTTACAGTACATTAGGCCAACCTTCACTTCAGCCACATCCTTCAGTTAACACGGTAGAAGTTTTTGGAGCACCATTCATGCCACTTTGGGGTATGCAACCATACCACCCATCACCTTACTCTGTCCACCATCATACTTGACACACCCTTACACCTTACCAGCACCTTACACCATGCCGGTTTACACATGCTGAGAGTCTATGAAGGGTAAAAGTCTTTTGAATGTTGAATAGTTTGAGGAATGGTGTGGGAACGAGTTAATAGGTAGCCTAAATGTCAGGAGCCACTTTATTTTTGTTGTTTGTTAAGTAAGATTTTCAAGTATCAGTACTTTACTCAAGTTTTTCTTTCACTGAAGACTTTACTTTTACTCACTACATTTCAAAAGAAAAATCTGTACTTTCTACTCACTACATTTTCAGAACAGACTCGTTACTCTCGGGAAATCAACTGATTTTATAAAAAAATATATTTTCAGCATCAGACGGCTTCCAACCTGGAAGCAGCTGATCAAGAGCCAGATGTGATTGGCTGCTTGTTCAGTAAAGCGACACCAAAAATTAGGGAAAGGGACAGAGAGAGAAGCAACACAAAGAAGAGAGAAGCAATAAGAGAAAGAATTAACGTTAGTGAATTCAGCTGCTAGGGTTAGGGTTAGTGATTTGAGCTGCAGACTCTTTCTCATCTGGGATTCAGAGGAACGCTCAACAGAAAACCAGTTTAGAACATAAGTACACCTATCTAGTAGCGGCTGGTCATCTGTTGCTGTAGCCTATTATCATAAGGGCCAACAACTTGTGTGTTCAGATGCCCTTCTGCACACCACACTGTTGTAAAGACTGTTATTGGAGCATTTGTGGCCTTTCTGTTAGCTTGAACCAGTCTGTCCATTCTCCTTTGACCTCTAACCTCTCTCATTAACAAGCTGTTTTCGGCCACAGAACTGCGACTCACTGGATGTGTTTCGTTTATCACACCATTCTCTAGAGACTGTAGTTCATGAAAATCCCAGGAGGGCTGAGATGCTGAACTACCACGTCTGGCACCAAAAATCGTATCAATCAATCAAACACGCTTAGATCACGCATCTTGCCCATTCTAATGTTTGGTCAAACAAAAAACTAAACAACTTCACCATGTCTGCATGCTTTATATATTGAGTTGCAGCCACATGAGTCACTGTTTGGATGAGTAGGCTGTTTGTCTTAACAAGCAGGATGTTTTTTTAACAGGTGGCGGAAACGGGCTTCCATAATATGGCCTATGTTTTTTTATTTTTTTTTTTTACTTACAAACATTTTGTTTAGATGGAAAATTATCAAGTTATAAAATATTTTGGTCCCTGCATTCTCCTCCATGAATGCAATCAAGACACATGAGAGAAACAGGCTGACCAACAAAAACGTAGAGAATTGCCTGCGCATCTCATCGGATATCCAGAAAATTGTGACCAACGGGAGATGCAATTTTCACATTAACACTACACGGCCCATAGGCAACGCCAGTGGGCGTTGTGAATTTATTTTGTCATTTATTTTTCTCCTCCTTTAATAACGTTTGCTAAAAATATAGACATAATGTGGTTTTGTAGGTATAGACCTACAATAGACCTTTCGTTTCGTCTTGACACGTTTCGTTGTGACAACGCATCACCTCCGAGCAGCACTGCCTACAGTACAGAGCCGGGAAGATAACAGCTGTGTGTCTTAATCACACGCGCGACATGAAGCACACAGTCCATCTTAAATGCAAGGAAGCTTCTCTCTGCTTACTTTCACAAGAAGATCGTTCTCTCCAAGACAACTTGGGAAGAACTGTATCCACAAGGACGCAAGCATCGACTTGGCATTCTTCCCAAGTTGTATTACGGAAAACGATCTCATGAAAGAAAGCACAGAGAAGCCTCCTTGCACTTTGAGATGTGCTTCACATCGCATGCGTGCATGTGGAGGTGATGCGTCGTTCTCACAATGAATCTTGGGGCTTTCCAAGTCACCAGCCGACTCTTTAGCAGCAGCGAAACTACCATATATGCAGGTAATGCAGCCACATTGGGGCCCGCAGGCGCATGCGCCTCTTTATCTCGCCACGATCACATCATAAGAGCTCAAGCACTGAGTCTACAGTATACACGCAGCCACTAAATTTTTATGGTAAACTGTAAGTATTTATAGTACTCAATGAGCCAAGTCATCTGCTCCATGGTGTCACATACTTGATGTCATTCATTCACCAAATAAATAACAATACAATAACAAAAAACAGTTTTACATATAGTTTATTGACTCCTCTATGTTACATTTCTAAATTAAGTTTAAATAAGGATTAATGGGCGATTTGATGTTCAAAAATGTGCAAAATGTGCCCCCGCCCCGCGGAATTCTGGGTTATGGTGATTATGGACACATGCGTACTACTGCGTTAGAAGAGTTAGAAGTTAAAAGAGTTAAGACAGCAAGTGTCACGGATTATGTTTTCATCTGTGTCAAGGTGCGCTGTCGCCGATTATGTTTTCATCTGTTATGGTGCTCCGACACCAGATTTTGTCAAGTATAGCACGGCGGTCTGTTTTCCTAGTAATCATTTCATTTAGGCGTCAACTGTGCAGTACATTTTGCTGTTGCTGGTCGTCTTAAAGCTGCGTGCCTTCACTTCTTTCATTCGCTACTAACATTACGTTATGTTACCTTAACATAACGTAATCTTATATATAACAAATCTTATATGAGAACCTGATCACAATAAATTCTGGTGAGGTCGCAACGGAACAATCCGTACCGGATGGAGAGGGGAGGAGGAGAGGCAGGAGGAAGGCAGGCCGCAGACTGAATAGCAAGCGGAACATTATGATGCATTGTGATGGGCAGGGCCCGCTTTGACCATCTTGCATTGGGGCCTGGCGCTGACTCGTTACGCTACTGCATTTTAGCCTATGGATACAAGCAGAGATGGGCAAAGATATATCAAAATGTATCTTGTTACAAAATACAAAATACCCCTCAAATAAATGTATCAAAATAAAATACAAAATACTGGAGCCAGAAAATGTATCAAGATAAAATACATGTATTTTGTATTTTCAAAATACAGGAAAATACATTTGTAACATTGGGCATTCAGAATTTGTACAAAATGGCAGAATATTCAGATTTTTATAATGTACACAAGGCTCTGGTGAGAGTTTGAACCATACAGGAAGGAAGAACAGGAAGTAGAATGCTACTGTATATGCATATGCCTGTACTGTGTATGTACATATTTTACCCAGGCATAAACACACTTGCACACATATCCACGCGTGCAGTTTAATACATCCATGGTGCACACGAGAACACTCACACCATTTTCACACAGTATATCCCCAAAATGCCAGATAGATTTCACTTTACTGTTCAACCTTTCTTCTTGGACTTGAAATGAAGAAATCACTAGAAATAACAAGAAGCTGTGTTCGAATACTTGGATTAAATGCTTCAACAGAGCTTTTTTGCCATGTGCCTGCTTCATTTTTTAATTAATCTTCTGTCATTTAACAATCAAACATGCACAGTATAAAACCTGTGGGTAAAAAGGATACGCACAAATCACACTGTAGAGAGAATACTCACAGCACATCTGTGCCCTCTGTATAACAAGGTACTGTATCTAAACAAAACTGTAAAAAAAAAAAAAAAAAAAAAAAAAAAAAAGGAAAATAGTATGTCTTGTACAGTATGTAGAAACTTGCTCTCTGTCCAATTCAAAGACATTCAACTGCGCCGATCAGCACCTGTCTGCCCTGATAGCAGCCACATCGCCGCTCCCTCACTCTCGCTCTCCCACTCACTCACTCCGTTAGTTCACCGTTAGCCAGTTAGCCGTTAGCCTGCACATTGCAGCTAAAACACTAGTGGTACCTAAAACTATCAAGACCGCCCAAATAGCGAAGTCCTTGCTCTTCAACACAACTGCTAACAAAACTTTCTGTCCTTAACTTGCAAGCTACAGTTACCAACACGTTTGTTTACACTGTCTTACCCTCCCACAGACAGCGCAGCTGCCGCCGCTGCCAGTCAAACTCACACCCCTAGCTAGCTAGCTAGCTTCTTTAGCCACCGGGCCACATGTATCGATTGTTTTTATCTTTAGCCTTTACCTATGGCGTTCAACATGTACATTCTAAAAAGTAAGATATATTTTATATAGTTATTGCAGTTCAGATAAAATGTTTACCTTGACGGACAGTCCACTGCACTGTTGAGGCAGGAAGCATGTGCTGGCTTGCTTGCTGGGGGGGGGCAACTTCACAGAAGATGAACTTGATTACGGAAATACTGAGTTGTGTGGGCTTACAAAATCACTGTACAAAAAGAGTGAACATTTTATTTAAAATATTTAAACATTTAAAAAATTCTACTTAATAGCAATGTCTCCTCTATTCAAGCAACGGCTCCCTTTTAAAAGTCCGTGTGTCTGTGCTTGGTGCGACAATATTACAGCATCATGTTCAGTTTAACATTATTATCTTATCTTTAATATCACAATCCAAATCATATCCATAACCTTAACTACTCTTATGGAGCACAAAGCAAAGTTTTGGTGAGCAGGCATATGGAGAACGGAGATGCGGGGTGTCAGATCCATGGAAAAGAGACGGCAAACTGGTTTGTAATTGAGGATTTAAAATTCACTCGTCACTCGTGCTGATTAACGGGGCTCTGCATGCCCCCCCCCCCCCCCCCCCCCCCCCCTCTCTCTCACTCACTCTCTCTCTCTCTCTCTCTCTCTCTCTCTCTCGGTCTTCCTCGACTGCCTGTGGGCCAAACAGCATCATCCAGTTATTCCTTTGAGATGATGACCAGAGATTTGATGCCAGCTTGATGAATTCTTTAATCATTTTGATGTGGGGAAAAACATTAAAAAAAAACCCAAGTCTCTATTCAACAGAGAAAAAGAGAAAAATGTCCATTGCTGTTGTTTGAAGAGGCGTATTGCCTCCATCTTAAGAGGGGGTGCTGAACGGCTTGATGAGGCCAAGATCCATAGCCTTGACCAGGCACGTGCGCGCCACATCGATGACCAGCTGCCTCTTGGGATTGTCCTCCGCCTTGCCGATCACCGTGAGGATTTCCAACATCTCACACTCGATCAGCTTCTTGGCCAGCTCGCTGTCGTCTGAGTTGAGCATGTTGAAGATGATCACCAGGCCGCGGTGCTGGACCTGGGGGTTGTCGTGCAGACACAACCTCTGCAGGATCTCAAGCCACTGGGTGGTCTGTTGGGAGAAGACGGTCAGTCAGTCAGTGAGACTCGGTGGCAAAGTCTCTGAGAGAGCATGTGAATTGTGGTGAATGGGACGGCTTTTATCAAGTTAAGCAGTGGGTGAGTGATTCTATGAAATCTAAATTGATAGCTTGACACAGAAAGCACTGCTGTGTGTCCAGTGGTCGCATCACATTTGACCTCCTACACAGAACAATCACTATGAGGGCAAAGCATCAATGTCTGGGTTTTTCTCCACAACAGAAAAAACAGGTGGAATATGTGAATCAGTCACTGAGAACTGATTAAAAGCCAAATTTGACCCTAGACCCTGTCAGTAAGGTGCTGTTTGATGCAACACAATATGCACAGTAAAGCAGGTTCAGTTAAATTCATTTTAAAGGAAGTATTTCTTCGATGGCTGATGTCCAGTTGCAACAATGGGTGCAGATAGCTGCAGTGTAGCTTAACTGTTAAAAGAGCTAGAAGCTATTACACAGAGCCAGGTAAAGGTAGGCTGGGGATTTTTGAGCATTTTTAGCAGGGTAGAAATGCTTTAAAAACAGAATTCAGACTATATCAGACTATAAAACTGGTGTGGCTATTCAGCGGCATTGGGAAACTCTGTACGCACCACCATGGTCATCTTGGTGCAGAGCTTCTTCTTGGCAGCAGTAAGCATGGCCAGCGCTCCGGACGCAGCGATCTGAAGGTGTTCGTCATCCTCACCACAAAGCAGCACCAGCAGCTTCAGCTTATCGTTGCCGTCCTCCAGGTAACGCTCTTGGACCTGGAACACACACACACACACACACAATGATAATATTTTCTATTTAGTCATGCTAGACTTAACACCTGTTGGAGAGAGTGTCACGTTCACGTTTACTATGTGCCGTTCATAATTATTACTGTGTTAAATGTTTCGGCTCCACTGTTTTCTCCTCACCTCTTTACAGGTCACGAGGTTGCACATGCATTCAGTCGCAGCCTGTTTGATCTGATCATGCTCTTCAAACATGTAGTTCTCAATCTCTGGTAGAGCCTTCTCTTTCACAATCTTCACTCTGCAAAAGGGATGAAAGGGTTGAGGTGAAAAATCATGCAAAATGTGCCGGCGGCAGTGGAGGCGCTCCCAGAATTCAGTCTCACCTCAGTTTCTCACTGAAACCAGCCAGGTTGGTGAGGCCCTTCAGAGCTTCATAGTTCTGCATGCCGTCTCTCTCTGTGTTTAGCAGGCTGACTAAAGGACGCACCACCTCATACACCTGCCAGGAGAAAGAGAGATGTAACATCTTGTCTGACAGGAAATGACTCTCTAAGAACAGAGGAAACATCAGATTTTAATACATGTTTTTGTTGTTTTATTACTAATGTTTATTTATTTGGACTGCTCTATTGATTTAATTTTCTGCTCATTGTTATATCATTATATTCTCATGTTTTGCTTAGTCAAGAAATACTGCTGTATTTCATGCCAGTAAAGACAAACAGGGAGGAAAGAAAGTGTGGTGACAGGAGGGAATGAGACTCAGTAAATTTCCACTGAAGGCTGCAGCTGGGGGCCTTCCCCCACTGTTGTAGGAACAGGGGCCTGCTGTAGAGACTGTATGATGAAAACTGAATCAAAGAAGTCGTGTAGTTCTTACCCTCTCACCGGGGAAGGCGATCTCTGGGTTTGAGATAGCGGCGATCTTGGCAAGGGCGTGGCAGGCCTTCACTTTCCCAGCATTTGTCCCTTCCAGAGCCAGAGGGATCAAAGCCTGAGGGCAGAGACAGGTGCTGTTTTCTACACTCGTCTGACACACAGTCAAGCAGTGGGGATACTGCAACAACCAGTGCTTAGCAAGGTGAAGGCAGGTTGAGCTGGTATATCAGTCAGGTCAAGAAGCCATACCGTGGCACGCAGTGTGACGACTGAGCATTGGAATGAAGCTGAAGCTCATTAACCTCTCACTGTGTCTGTGTCTGAGTGGGTGCTGGGAGAGGAGCACCCATTCAGACACCAGGAGCTGAAAGTCCTAACGACATGGTATTTTGAGAGCATGTTGCTTCCTGAATTTGATGTATTTCCTGTTGAAACAGGATGTCAGGGAGGGATCATTCAAGAGTGTAGGTGTAAACCTATAGAAATCAAAACTGTGATGGTGTTATAGTTGGAATTTTTTTTTTTTATTTACACCTACTGGTACACCATGAGGTAACCACTTGTAGGGAAGTGAAAATTATTTTTACTTCCCTACAAACAGTGTATCTCTATATAAAAATACCAGAAAATAAAATTTGTAATTTGTTGGGTGAAAAAGTAATTTTTCATTTCATTGTCATTTCATTTCCTTTGCTGGCTTTACCTGCCTGGACAGTTCACTACAGCAAGGCCTCAGAATCTGTGTGTGTCTTTATTCGACTTTGTTAAGCATACATCAGTTTCCAGAATCTGTGACTCACCTTTCCCCCACCTTGGGCTATGATAATACCACGATCTTTTGCATCCTCTGACAGTGCCAAGAACACCCTGAGGATAAAAACAGAAAACAGTTGCAGCGGTGTGGCTGCTATATTTGCAATATTTCTAGGTGGTGTTGCATTTCAGGAGGAGGAACAAACAAGAAGTGGGGTTAATTCATGTTCTGTGTCTGGGCCTGCATTCCCTCTGCTATACCTAGGACCATACCTAGGCAAATCCACCAAACCAAAATGAAAAGGGCCTGAGTCTGATTGTAACTGAAATTCCTATGGGGCTGAAAGTCCCATAAAATTGTGGTTTTATGGGACTTCAGTCAGTCATGTGAATATGCTTGACAAGATATCAGAATGCCTTGTCACTTTGCTACAATATGAAATGGCTGCCTTGCCCACCTTGACAGCAGCTCTTTGGTCTGGTCAGTCAGGATGGAATTGTCTGCTTTGACCATGACAGCAAGAGCTGATATGACTCCAGCCTTCAGCATCCTTTTCACTCTCTTGTCGATAAAGTCCTTCTTGTCCTGAGCAATAATAATAAAGCAAGCCATTCCGTTAGCGCAGCTACATTACATTACTGTTGGTGGAACTGATGAGTAATGGTTGCAAATATGTGCCGACTGTGTATTATGTTTTATGGTGTGTGTGTGTGTGTGTGTGTGTGTGTGTGTTGCATAAGGTCAGTGACTGATCAGAATGTGTCATATCTAGTCACTTTATTCTGTGGTCTGAAAAAAACACACTGTAATGTCTGTTTTGTCTTCCATTTAGCTTCTTCCCCTCTCCTCTTACCTTGGGGTGCTGCTCAGGCACATGCTGTTTAGAGAACTTGGCCAGCTGAACCAGCTCAGGGATGATTTCTTTTTTCTCGTAGCTGTTGGTGCAGTTAATCAGGGTGCAAGCTACGGCGTACAAGATGGTCTTATCCCTGGACTGTTGACACACAGAAAGGAGGAAGGTGATTTCTACCGTAGCCTTGAGCACAATGAAAATCCCCGACACTAGACATAAGCATTACAGCTACATGCTGTCTGCCATATGATGTTGTATTTGTTTCTGTTATTTTCATACCTTGGCCAGTTCAAACATGGCTTTCATGGCAGGTTCGTCTTCAACAAAGTCATCCTTCACATCAGCATCGTTAGTCAGATAAGCCAGACCTTCGATGGCCCACTTCCTTGTTCTGGTATCAATCTGGGGATTGCAGAGCCACCTAGGAGTGTGACAAAGAAACTCTTTACTGTAACAGGAAATGTGTTTGTAGGTTGACATAAGAGTGGGAGGACTGTAAAGTAGGATGATGTTTTAATGTTATATATACATAGTAAAGAATTGTACCTGTATAACGTGTTGCATCAAAATGACTTGATATTGAAAATGAACTGATATTGGTATTAGATCTGTCATTATGTTGTACAGTATGTCTTGTTACCAAACCTGTTTGACCTGTGGATTTTGACATACACATTTAAAATATCTGAAACAATTTTACCAAGCTGATGCTTCATGAGTGTGAGTCACTTACTTCCTGCACTGCTTGGCCAACTTCTCTGTAGAGCCCTCTGCAAACTGCCTCAAACTGTAATCGTCACCACCGGCTGAACCGAGTTTGCAGAGACCCTGAGTACACACACACACACACACACACACAGTATTAGGGGGAATCTAGAAAGAGTGTTGTCTAATGTAACTTCTCTATTCCTACTGAAGTTTTGCTCAGGTTGTTCTGCACATGTTTGACATGCGCAGTATTCTTGCTACCATCTATATAGTTTTTGTCATTTTTGCCTTATTGTCTGGACTCATGCTCTACCAGAAAGGCACACTCACCACCAGTGAGCGTATCTTAATCTTCTCATTCTTGGTCTTCTTGTAGATGTCCTTGAGCAGTGACACACCGTTGGTGATGATGAAGGAGGCGCGGCTCATCTTCGTCGAGGAGTGGATCAGCGCCTCCACGGCCACCATCTGGTCCACCTCACGTTCGGAGCCACACAGCGCCACCATCATTTCCATGACGCCTTGCCGTCCGACCAGGGCGTTCCCGACATCGAAGGGACCCTGCAGCAGCCCTGAGATAGTGTTGATAGCATGGATGTTCCTGTCCATGTCCTTGGGGTCGAACTTGGATCTGTGGAAAAGGAAGGGGAAGAAAAAGGGAAGAAGGATGCAGAGCAGATGGAGTTGGTTAATCCGTAGATAAAGTCAAGTCAATCAGAAAACAAGCTGAGGACTGTCTATGCACTATGGAGCAAAGAGAGGCCCTGTATTTGAAGGACGTACTTGATATATTCATCACAAATGTCCCTGAAGTTGTCTCTCTCTGGGTCGCATTTGAGGTCGTCATAGAGCTTGCTGAGGAGCACGCTGGCAATCAGCTGTGTGTTCTCCGTCATGGGCAGCTGGTCTGGCAGTTCAGGAACCTGACCACACACCTTCAGGATCTTCTTCAGACCTGGAGGACAAACACATGCACGGCACGCACAGTTGGTTATCTGTTGAATCCAGCTTGTCAGGGAGTCTGAGATGTGGCGATGGACTGTAGCTAAAAACAAATGACAATGACACCTAACACAGCTGCCCTGCTCACCGTGGTCAATAGTGAAGAGGGTCTTGGAGTGGTCTGGTCCTTTCTTGTCGCTGCGAGGTACATTCTTGGTCAGGAGGTTCAGGGCCTGGTCTCTGCCATGGCCGGACACCTTCTTACTCCCAACCATTTCCAGCAGGGAGAGAAGAATGGTCTTCAGGTCCTTGGATGCATCTGCAGAGGGACAGATGATATATTAGGTTGTTTCTCTCAATGAATAGTGCTGTAAAACATCACCTACAATGGAAACAGGATAGCTATGGCCATATCACTGTTGTGCCCAGCTGGAGCATTAAATAAGTGCCTATAATAAAATGAACTTTTTGTTACAGGTACATGATGATGATTCTGTCTCACCCAATACCAAGGCCTCTTCTTTCCCATAAACCCTTTTATCTCCACCAGTGAGGGAGTCGTTGATGCACTGGAAGAGGTTGCATGCTGCCAGTGAAATCTCCTCATTGTCAACAGCCATGATGCTGCACATCTTATCGATGCCCACCATGTTCATGATGGCCATTGCCTGTTTTGGGGAAGTGAATAGAAATATATGTAGACATTTTGTAGTGCTATACAAATACAGTTATTTTTAGTGTTGAAATTGTTACCTGTGTCCCCTGGCTTCCCCTTAATTTCCAATGTTTCACTTTTCTAATGTTTCTCTGTTCTATTTTTGCCACCCTGTTTCCTCCCGCCCACTCACCCGAGCTTTGTGTCCTGTGCACATTCCTGCGAAGGTCCGGATAGCAGCCAGCACCATCTCTGCTTTGCCCGTCTCTATCATGTTGAGCAGCAGAGGCACTCCATTGTTCTGGAAGATTCTCTCTGCTCCGGCGTCCTCTCTGGCCAGGACAATCAGGTTGTTCGCAGCCTAGACGTAAAAGAAGAGAAAAAAACAAAAATGTGTATCCGCATTCAATCAAACACCAAAATGGAAGGCTCACTCAAATATTTCGCGGAGAGAAAATGAGAGAAAATACCAACCTTTTCCCTCTTATCCTTTTCCATTTCTTCATCGAGTAGAATGTCAAACATGTTCTGCACCCTGGAGTCTGTGGAGAATGTTGTTTTGAGCTGTGAAGGAAGGAAATATAATCAATGTGTTGATGTGACCCATGTATTTTGTGTGTGATATATGTTCCATATACAGTATGTACCATACAACTGTCCATTTTCCCTTAGTATCATAGAAGATTCATTCTAATATCATAGAAAAGTAACCCAAATTAATCATATTTTTCAGTGACGAGATCATTGTTGAATATACATAATGTAGGAGTGCTGGCTTAATGTCACTGATTAGTGAATGCTGAATACATATATGTAGAGAGATATAGTCTGCTGTCCATAGTCTTGCACTGTCCCTTTGCACTGTTTATGATGGCCCTGTGTCTGGAAGTACTGAGAAACTC
The DNA here is from genome assembly GCF_048128805.1 of Centroberyx gerrardi. NCBI lineage: Eukaryota > Metazoa > Chordata > Actinopteri > Beryciformes > Berycidae > Centroberyx > Centroberyx gerrardi. The sequence goes on from NC_136004.1 coordinate 16,053,192, forward strand.
TGTAAGTTATCATGTCAAGTTGACAAATCCCTTCACATGTATTGAACCTGCTGATTAATGTGATTCTCATTCTTGTTTGATCCTGATTCTGATTCTCATTCCTGACCTTAGCCTGGATGTCCGCCCCCAGCCTGCGAAGAGTGTCCAGGAAGGTCTTGTTCTTTGGTTCGAGGGTGGCACATCTCTGCACGTCCTTGAATGCCATGTCCAGTTTTCCTAGTTTCTCCAGAGCTTGGCAACGCCGGTACAAGGCTTTAATGTCTGCTGCATCAACATCAATAGCTACAAAAGAGGAAGAGGAGTATGCATTGGGTGTAATGCGACAGCTGGAGCTTGTATGCCTTTGGTTTATGTAAATTCTGTGTTTATTACTCTACCTTTGGATGCATCAGAGGCTGCATTGGCATAGTTTTCCTGTAAGAACAATTTTAAAAATCTAAATAAAAAGTTCAAAATGCCAAAGAAATTGCAAATGTACTTCTTCATCTGGTGTGTATGTGTGTGTGTGCACATTTTTTGTGTGTGCTTGTTTGTTTGTGTGTGTGTGTGTGTGTGTGTGTGTGCATGCTTTTTGTGTGTGCTTGTTTGTGTGTTTGTTTACTGATTTACCAAGCAGTTTACCTTTTTCAGGTAGCAGGCAGATCTGTTCCTGTGAATGACAGCCAGCACCTTCTTGTCCTTGCACACCTTGAGGGCTTTAGTGTAGCTCTCAATGGCCTTATCAGTATCTCCATCCTGGAAGTGCTTGTTTCCCTCGTCTTTTAACTGGATTGGGTCTCCCATCTGATAGAAAATGGGATTATTGATTATGAGGTGTAAAACCTATAAATCACAGAAAGTTGTCTTTTTCACGCTGCATAACAAGTGCTAGTCAACGTAACTTTTTGTGTCTGACAGTTTCAACTCACTAACAAACTTTTTTTTAAGCATTTCAGTGTCATCAGTTCATTTAAATGCAGTAATATAACTGTAGTAAAGCAATGCAAATTTCATATTAAAGTCAAACATTCTATAGATTTCAGGATAAAGACAAATATTTCAAACAGCCATGGAATAAAAACAAATCAGCTGAACAATTTTATAGCTGTTTTTGGGCTTCAAAATGAGGCAAAGACTTATAATTCAAGTACAATACACAACCTTATTCCACATGCACCCTGAAAAATAGCTGAGTGATCATAATCTTTCAGCACATCATAACACTAATGTAACACTATTGTAAGGTTAGATTTATTTTTTCTTACCATTCTTTCTATTCAGTCTCCTGCTGACCTGGGTCTGGAGCAAATGGCCATGCACATGTTATCTCTAACTTTAAATGGCCTCCCCTCATGCCTTATTTGGGCATGGTCTGGTACCCCAGTCAGAGCCTGGCCACAGATGCCACTTTCCTAATGGACAGCCACCATCTCCTCCAGCTCCCCTGATAGGCATTCACTTCAGTCTGTCCCCCTCTCTGTCCCAATCCTAAGTACCCCCCTGCATACCTGCATGTCACTCAAAACGTGACGAACAAAATCAAGCAAATCTCTGTTGAAGCTATACAGTACCTTCAAGACTGTGTGTGGTGTGTCTTCTTTGATCCTCTCCTGCTTTCTTCTCTCTCTTTTTTTCCCCCTTGCTTGGATAGTCTGGAGCTTCAGTCCCTGATAGTTGTCTGAAACTTGTTTTTGTCTTATGTAACCCCCCACCACCACCACCTCAATTTATATTTATACTGGATCTCAATGAGGTGGGACGAGGCCAAGACGGACCATCTCTGATGAGGGACAGGGTCCCCTCAAAACACAGCAGAGCCCATAGGAAGAACTTTGCACCAAAGGCTACGATAAACTGCAAATTAATTCAGCTGCCGTATTTGTCCTTCAGATGTCTTAATATGCAAAGTGTTATGAACAACACAGTAATGGTGCAGATAATAAAGTCTGTGTGATGACTAAAGTCACCCCCTTGAAAGTTAGTCTGGTCCTGATAATGTCTATTTAGGGCGTAGGTATGGTGACAGCTGAGAACTCACCAAAGAGGCGGGGGGAGTGGGGGTGTGTGTGTGTGTGTGTGTGTGTGTGGGGGGGGGGTGACAGCTGTAGGACCACAGAGGAACCTGGCAGCTTCTGGAAAGAGAAGGATCTCGAGTCTGACGTTACACGTGTTGAAGTGTGTGTGTGTGTGTATGTGTGTGTGGGGTCTGGCCGTTTTTGTGTAAGTGTGTCTGAGGGTGGAATAGAATAGAACAGAGCAGAATAGAATAGAACAGATTAGAATAGAATAGAACATAATAGAACAGAACAGAGCTGAATAGAATAGAATACAGCAGAGCAGAATAGTGTAGAATAGTAAAGAACTGAACTGAAAAGAACAGATCAGAATATAATAGAATAGAACATAATAGAATAGAACAGAATAGAACAGAGTTGAACAGAATAGAATACGGCAGGGCAGAATAGAATAGAATAGTATAAAATAGAATAGGCCTGTGGCCTGTCCAGGGTGTTTCCCTTCCTTCCACCCAGTGCATGCTGGGATAGGCTCCAGCCCCCCTGTGACCCTGAATAGGAATAAGCATATGGAAAATGAATGAAAGAATTAATGAGAATAGAATAGAATAGAAAATAATAGACAACAATACAGTACAATAGAAACAATTAGATAAGGTATTACATCCTTGCTGTAAACTGCTAGTTAGCTGACGACTTACTGACTATCAAAACACACAGTGAGCCCGGGTCGCTCAGGCCGACACCAACACTCTGTGAAACATGGTGGGTCGCTTTGGCCAAAAGTCTATGGAGTCTGTGTTATGAAGAGCCGATCTGATCATCAGAACCATATTGGCACACACTGTCACTCGAGCTCACACCATTTTCAATTCACACACAGTTATTGAAGTTGATCCCTGCTTTGTCTGTTTTCAATGCATTTTAACGCATAAAGCCCAAAACTCTGCTTCAATCACTTTTCTTTACCCTGTTTGGAGCTTGCTTGTTCTGTCTGGCCTGTGAGTTATTAAACCTTTCATCATCTGACCATTAAACTAGATGCTATGTGCTCTATAATGTATGATTCCATCACTGTGAAGGTTTATGGACCTGTGCGATGTGCCTTGTTAACTTTCCCTGGGAACTAGGGGTGCTTTGACATTTCACCATGCAGGGTCTGTGTAAACACTGGCAAGATTCAAAGGGGAAATGTCTGGTTCATCACAGTTTTTCAGAAAAGCAGAGTGCAGGGCTTGGAAAATATAGAATTTCATGAGAGACATTTTGTAAATATTGGTTACTGCCTCTATTCTAGGTGAAAATGATTTTCTAGTGCTGGATTTCTCTTGTGAAAGCATTCCCTCTTAGTGGTGTGCACATCATATCTATTTCTCTGGTGGATCATATTCAAAACAATGGTTTAGCAAATTATAGATGGGTGATAGATTTCATCACCTGGGGAACCTGAGGCAGTCTGTGTCCTGTCAATCAAGGAACAGCCAGTTCAATGAACAGGGAACAGTTGCATCAATGTAAATTCACAAAAGAAAGTAGGGAGGGAAGGAAGGAGAACATAACAAGTACAACAAAAATATGGGCATTGTGGAAATGCTGTCTGTGAATTTGTGTTAATTTTGGGTGGGTGCAGCTCTTTCCATGCCAACTCAAAAGATGTGAGAGTGGAGAGTGGATCCATTTTGAGTGAGAAATGGACTCAAAAATATATGGTTATCGTGAATAATAAATGTTGTTTGGTATGAGGACTTGTTCTCTTGTTAGAAAAAGAAGAAAGGGGGTAAAGGGGCGGAGGGAGGTGGGGGGGAAGAAAAGAAAAGAGCTTATAAAAGATGTGGAATCTGTGGAAGTTGGAGTGAAAAACATTGCATTTTGTGTCCATCCATATTTGCATCACACTACCCGGAATGCACCACTAGGAGGTACAAAGATACACTAAAATCTCACAGCTGTTATCGAGAGCAGTTGGGGCCGGCCGGCTCTGCTAATACAATTGTGGTTTCTCTTTAATAGCTGATAAGTAAAGTGATTTGTAGCCTGACAACTTCCTTCTAGAATCAATGGACACGTGTGGCTGAGCTGATCACAAACCAATGAACCTATGATGAGATTAGGCTACATTATCAGATATATTATAGATTTCACGGGATTACAAAGGAATCCCGTGAGGTGTTGCGCCAAAGTTTGTAAAGGTTAAACTCTATTACCGTTAATGTACCGTTATGCTGAATCACCTTCCGCGCCAAATGTCAAAATGACAGCAAAATAGCGATTTGAACTTTGACACATTCGACTTGCCCCTGCTTAAACTTTAGTTTCCTGTCTGCTGCACGCGCACTCCATATGCCTACAGGTGACTGAATGCAATCTATGACCTATATAAATGTCAAATTTGATTTAACGTTACCTCTCCATTAGAGCTGTGCAAGTTGCATGTGTCATTTTCACCAACACAATTTTCGTGTTCAATAAATATCAGCACTGTTCCTTTACTTAGGCTGTCATGCGCAGTATGAGAGTCTCATCCGGTCGTTCTTTCCATGGTTCTTTCCCTCCCTTCACGAGAGGCTGCCAAGAACTCACCACAATAGTATTTCCGGGTTCGTATGCAATAAAGGTTCCTCGAGGGTGTCTGTGAAAGGCAAACGAGTGGAAGTGGTTTCTGTTAAGCATTTCTTTAACATGATGTTGGGGAGTCTGGGTGACTTTGTCTATTATTTCAATATTTTATTTTGAAACTCTTTTAAGAACTATGTTTATACGAGATTGTGCTCTATGGTTCACTTTTCTTAAAGATAGTGTGCATGTAGTGTTGGCTGTAGCCTTAGCTCCACACATGGAAGTATGATATTAGCTCCTCCGGGTGGCATAGCCATAGCCCATTTATGACAGCAGGAGTGTGACAAGCATTGTGTAAAGGCATATTGTGTGCTTTGAAACTATTATGCCAAAATAAGCCATTTTTATTGCCTGTCAGTTTCCAGAATCAATTGAATTTTCAGAACCGCACAGATTCCAAGTATGGTGAAATGTGTATGCTGCATATAAATAATGAAATACAGAATGCCATATCTGGTACTGACTCAATACATTTGAAACTACCAAATATAAGATGACGTGAAATAACTGACTGTACACAAGGATTCAAGACAGCAGAAATGTAATACTGTGGTGATAAACAGATTTGCTAAATTGCCAAGGCTATGAATTTTCCCAAGCATAAATTAAAGCTACATGCATTTATTTTGAAAAAGCGGGACCGGAAATGCTCTGCTATTCCTGGTAACTTTATGCAGGCTCATGATTCTCCTGCATCTTCCAGTTCCTCCCCGACCAAAGACTGCCAAACATAAGTAGCTACATTTATCTCGAATATAATAACTATTTAGTCCCTTTTCTTTTAGTTATTGGAGTAATGTAGAATGGCGTCTGCTTTTGGGAAGATTGTCGTTGGTACTTATGTGGAGATAAAGCGCAGTGATGGTAAGTTTCACCCTGTCTATTCTTTTTTCCCTCGTTCTGTGCAAGTTGTTTGAGGATCTTTGTTGCTGTGGTGTGCTGTTGAATACAGCAACCGTTGCCGCTGACTGCAGAGCGTAACGTTAGCTGCAAGATAACATTAGCTGTGTCAGGGTGGAGTACTTCACGGCCAAAGCCTTTTGAATGGGCACCTACCTTTGTTAGCAAGCTCGCTTGCGAATAAAAGAGTCATATATCTTTATTTCAATATTGGTAACATTAAATGCTCTATTTAGACATTAACACAGCTAAATATCCAGCGTTAACTCTGCAGTATACCTTACTATCCAACTAGCTATTATAAACTAACGTTAGCTAGCTAACTTGCTAACCAAGCTAACGTTAGCTCGTGAGTAACACTAGCAAGAGATTAGGGTAGCTAACGCTAACGTTACCGGCATCATTGCAGCCGTAAACAGTCCAACCTATCCAAGATCCATCTAGCTAAGGGACTGGTTGGCTCTTTGGCTTTATCATTTGGCCTACAAACATCACTTAACCAAATAATTAAATGTTTACTCAGCTAACTTAGTTGTGGGAACACCTATGAGCGAGACCAAAGCAAGAATTACGTTGGCAACCGGTTATCGTACATTGGTCATGCTATGGATTAATAACTGCACCACATAGACGTATCCCGAAAGCTATTAACTACATTGATTTTGTACTTAATCAAGAAGTGCATCAGAAATGCTGTGGAGTATCGTGAATATCTCGTCAAAAATAACCTAGGCCAAGATAGCATGAGGTCAAACAAGCAGTATTATCTTAAACACCTGTGTCGGTTATATTTGCGGGAGTGCTGCATATCCGTTTCGTTAAGAAGCTCGGACTACAATACACTGGGCCTTCTGTTTTATTGTAGGGTGGATAAAGGGGAAGATAGAGAAAGGGAGAGGCTGCCTGTATGACTTTTCTCTCTGTGAATGTCAGCTTTATTCTGCTCTGTGCAGTTGGAGCACACTGCTCCAGGGCCAGGCAGCCAAAGATGAACACACAAACGGTTCATGTCATTTCTACTGGCCCTTCCAGGATTAGGCTACACCCTGTGGGAGTGTTTTGGAGTAAACCCTAAAACAGCAAATCCCCTCTAGAACTAACTGCTCCTTTTAAAAATAAACTGGTCAAAGATGGTGCTGAGGTTGTGTTAGTAGAAGTAGTAATAGTGTTGGTTGTTGTTGATGATGTCTTTGACTTCACCAACTCATTTTCACTGGGAGCATGTGATTGTACTCTCCTGAAGATCAGAGGTGAGATGAGAGAGAAAAGCACAGCAGCCCCGAAAGGGAAGCTGTCCTGTCCATCCATTTCGTGGCTGGTTGGTGTTGTGTCCTGAGCAGGGATTGCCCTCGCTCTGGGGGGTAGGTGGCGAGGCTGGTGAAGGCGAGCCAGATTCAAGCTATTAACCACCGCCCCATCTGTTGCAGCTCCCTGGATTCTGCCAGGACTCTCTCTTTTCTCTCCCTGTTTCACTGCCTGACATACAAGCACTGCATGTTGAGAGCAGGGACTGATGGAGAGGAACTTTGGAGGGATAAACGGTTATTTAGGAGAGGACCTGTAGTCATCTCATCAGCCAGTCTGTCACCCTCCACCCTGTGGCGTTTATGTCCTCTTTGGATGCAAAAAAAGATCCCCTGTTTAATCTTGGTCATGGATTTTATCTGTTGTGTTATTGGGCATCAGTTTTTGTCTGAAATCATCTCTGACTGACTTGGTAGTATCTCTCAAAGTAGAGACATATAGGACCAACCATCAGCTTAGTGGTTATGGACTGCAGAATTTTTCTTCATCTATGATATGATGACACAGTTTCTGGTATGGGTGCCTTTGTTGTTGATGTAGTGAAACTGATGCTTTGAAGGCTTTGTTCCTCGGGCTAAGCAGAGCTTCAGGCACCCCCCTTTGTGCCCCCTCAGCTAATGGGAGGTGTCAACACACTCATTCAGCCAGGTTTCATTATAAAAGTGGGACACAGTTGACAGTGCATTCAGTCACATCTAGGCAAACACTGGATCAGTTGCTTGATGACAAGCCAGTATGTGACAGGAGGAGACTTTCTCTGGCTTGGCATTTCAGGTCTGTCATATAGGAACAGAGTGTGATAATACAGATTGTGGTACTATTATGATCCCCATAGGGAAATGGTCTTTTCACTTCCTCTTCTCCAGGGAGGTCAGAGTGCAGCTACAGAAGGCCTGGACCTGGTAGGCATTCAGTGTTGCTCAAGGATACTTCAGCAGGGCAGATGCTTTCTGACACTTTCTTTTATCATGGTTTCGTGGTAGATTTTGTGTGCTTAGGTCTCGAGGCCTCTGGCTGCAACAGGTTAGACGGGCCACCCTGCATGCCTAATGTTGTGCATGGTGCACAGTTGCACCATACACAACATTAGGCATGCAAGGTTAGGGGCAGCAGACAATATTCAGATGTTGTCTGCAGGCTGGATGCTAGGGCTGCACAATATTGACAATTAATTGTAATTATTTTGCTGGGTATTGCAATTGCGGTATAAATTGCAATACAGTATACAGATACTGATTCAATATTTTAGATTTTTCAGCAAAGAAGAATTTGTTTTAATAAAAAACTGACACGTTGCTTAAGATTTGCTCTGTTTGAATACAATGAGTTTTGTTTCCGTTTTTTTTACAATGTGCAGTTTAGTTTATAGCCCAGAAATTGGGCTCAGCACCAGAATACCATGTTTAAGAGTCCATTTAGAGCATCCACCACTCTGATAAAATAATTGCAAATGATTGGAAATTGAAGTATTTCATATTGCAGTTTTTTTTATTAATTGTGCAGCCCTACCGGATGCTCGATTCAAAGGTTTATTAGTCTGTGTAGTTTTGAACATGAATACCATTCATCCAGCTCGATGTGTTATCTGAGTACATTTCTGCAAATAGCCACTTAGCCTGGTCACACTGTATCATTACTCAGACTGACTTCCAGTGGGAAATTGTAGCTCTTACTGTTACATTATTATGACTACAGCCCCAGTATTTGGCCAGTGTGTTAGTGTTTATGGTTTAGATTTGCTGACCTTTTCCTGGTATTCCTGACTCATTTTCTGGGTCATTATGTCAAGAGACACTGAGATGTATGTTTACATTAGGGAAGGAATGCGGTCAACATAAGCAAGCTGCACTATAAAATGACAGTTGATGCAACAAGCATCATGCTTACTCATCAGAATTGGGTGCAAACCTCTCGCTTTGTGTCTCTTTTATTCATTTTGAGTTTGTTTACTGTTGTAATATGGTTTGTCTGTCTTCTTCTGTGTTTTTAGCTGTTATTGCCACAGTAAGGGGTTTGATTCTCACTGGGGCCACCAATGCTAAAAATGTATGCACTCATGGTACTGTAAAGTGCTTTGGATAAAAGCATCCATCAAATAGCATATGTTAATGCAGGTTGAGGTAAACTGGATGTGGTGTTGTGTAACAAAATGTAACAAGACTTATCCGCTTATGCCATTAGGAGGTGGTTGTTGTTCTCTAATAACTGTTAAACATGCAGCATGTTCAACAGAGTCCCGTCTCTATGGTTGAATGACATAGTTGATCACAACGGAAGGCTATGGTTTCACACTTACCACTGACATTGGCTCAGTTTCTGTCACTTTTACTTCTTTTTTCTTTGAGCTCTACTGTTGACATTACTAGCTGAAAGTTGACGGGAACGAATTCAGACTGCCAGCAAGCAGCTGTGTTTTGGAGGTACTTGGCTGACAGTCTCTTGTCTGTGTCCCCTCTGTGTCCCCAATGTAATCCTCCCCCTGAATACTGCAGTCCCTGTCACAGCTCACTGTGCTCTTGGCTAACCCTCCTTAAGTAGAGGTGTGGCGTCATGTGCCGCGTGCCTGTTGTTGCAGCAGCCTCTACTGTTGCCAGGGTTACACTGTAACTTACCTTGTCACAATCCAACATCAGATTATTTACACACTTGTCTGGCTGTCTCTCCGCAGCGCAGATATTTGAGGCACAGATGTCAGCGTATCCGTAGTAAGTAGTAGTTACTGAAGGACTCTAAAGTGAGTGGCATGTGTTCAGCCGTTTACAAATGTTGCAAGTTGTATTGATGTAAAGAATGCATTTTACTACTCTGTAACTAAAGCCATTCCTGTTTAACCAGATAGGCTAAAATGACTGTGCGTGCCCCTAGTATTTTGTTGTGAAGGGAGAAGAATCTCATTATTAAGCTCTCAAAAGGCCATCTTTGTAAGCTTGTCATGTAAATACTGGAATATTGTGGTGAACCTGTACCAGGACTAATATCTAGTCTCTCCCTTATCTTTCAGTTGAACTTCTCTTGGTGATACCCCAAAACTGTTTCTACAAAGAACTGGTATTGTGTGCAACCTATAAGGATGTGATTTATGAGGACCTAGGAGTTCCTTCCTTTGGACACACTACTCACAATCAGTTCTAATAGATTTCAATTGATCTAGTGTTAATTCACTTTTATTTTAATCAGTTAAAAGGAGATAGGTATAAACTGCATTTATTTACTATCATTTTTTAATAGGTAGGATAGGACTACCTTCTCTAGCCAAAGGTCCCTAGTGCTTACAGTGTACACTGTAAGCACTAGTCACTTGGTTTGCTTTTCCTGCTGCTTGCCAATGTAAAACCATTGTGAGTTAAATCAGGGAAGTGTTCAGCAGCTGAGAACACTAAAAGCATCTTTGCTCGTTCCCTGTCTTTCTCTAAATAATGGATACAGGAACTGAGGAACACGTCGTTTCCCTGGACTGTGCTGGGAATTTACAACGCACAGTTAGGTCCACATAAGATCGGAGGGCTGGGCAAGCGCTTGACAGCTGGTATTATTACGATACAGACAGGGAGGCAGGCAGAAGCCACAGAGGTTAGCGGCAGCAGCTGTGCTTGCCTCTGTTATCAGTGATTCTCTCTAACGGGTGATTATCAAACCTCATGGCCAGAGTTTACTAGACTAAGATTAGCCTGAGGGTATTGCCTGGCTCTCCTCTGAAACTTAAGGGACTCAATTTCAACATGGCAGTAATGAAAATGTATAGCCTCATGATATCAGGTGTCGATGTCAAACTGAAATGCTACGTCGGTTAGTGCCTTAAAGAGCACAGAAAGCAGTTGATTCAGTTGAGCATTATTCAACACTGTGCCCTAGATCGCGCTGTTTTCATTAGATCTTGGTTTCAGCGTGCATAATGAAGTGTCTGTGTGTTCATTTTGTCTTCCCCATTGCTGACTCCCCTCAGTTGTTCCTGCTCCTGCATCATAAAATGTTGTTGTCCAGGCTGATCCTTTATCACCAAAAAAATCAGCTGGGGTTACATAGGCTACAGTAAGGCCTTTGTAGATGAAATGAGACAAAGTTTGAGTCCAAGTAAGCGCTTCCTACACCCTCAAGTCTCGGTCAGCCGATCTGATGTCTGTGTATCCCATCATGTGTGTGACACTTCCACAGGACGTATACACCAGGCGATGGTGACCTCACTGAATGAGGACAACGAGAGCGTCACCGTGGAGTGGATAGAAAATGGAGACACAAAAGGGAAAGAGGTAAGCCACCAGTCATTACCAGTCAAAGCACCAGCGGCAGCATGCGCTCAGCTCTTCCACTGCAATGAATAATGCATCTAAAGACATTCAAGAGCTGTGATGATTACACAACCAGCCTGCATGCGCTACAGTCCCGCCAGACATCGCCCTCTGTACTCTGATGTGCATGAGCTCACTGAGCCCCTAACTGTAGTCATGCTTCTTCCCACACAGTATTTATATCCCACTACTTAACAATGTAGTCTCATTGGATTTTCTTTTTCTTTTTGTTATATATTAACATAAAGAGTGCCTCTAATATGGTTGACTAATAGACTATTTATTACTGTTTCCACTCATTTATTGCTTGACTTTAATTAACTCTAAGCCCCAGGATGGTTAGGGAGACAATATTCCCTGTTTAATAACTCTGCTATAACTTTGAATAGGCTACACTGTAACAATACTGTTGGGTAATATAGCCTAATTACTATAATAATGTTCAATCAACATTTAAAAATTTTCATTCCAAAATAGAGATGAAGATATCCATCAAGGTGGAAAAATGATGTCCACTCCTATAAAATGTTTGTTGGCATGAAAGTAAAGCACATCATGGGCTACCATTAAAGTTATGAACCAGCTTAAGACCTTTTCTTACAAAATGTTTTTTCTTTTGTGGATAGAACTATCTATGTTTTTGAAATGCTGACTCGTCAATTTTAGGTAGCACAATTTTTCCACAATTGATACAGAGCATTTTAGAATTAAACCTTTACTTTTTGTTTGATGACACATGAGACGTTTTAGGAATATAGTGTGTGTTGTTGTGCTGTTTAATATCAAATGCTTGTTAATTATCACACAAGTAATCAGTTTACTCTGTTAATAATACTCTGTACTCTGTTTCTGGACAGATTGACTTGGAGAGTATATTTGCACTAAACCCAGATGTGGCTCCAGATGAGGAGATTGCCCCCAGCCCAGAGACCCCACCCCCACCTACACCCACATGTGTGAAGGTCAGCAAAATTGCAAAGGTGAGTGTGCTACCATATCTGGCCAGGTAACCAACCGGTGAAAGGTTGGATTGTTTAAAAAAAACCTCAACTCCTTCTTTTTCTTTTGATTCCCTCCCTCCCTTTTACCTCCCTCATATACATTATAGTCAGAGTGTATCTAAAGTGCTTGGTCATGTTCTGGGAGTTGGTGTGGCTCCAGTTGGCTGGACCTTAATGTGGACACAGGATCCTCCTAGGTAGCAAGCTAATTGGTCCTGATTAGTACACCATTGGTATGTGGTGCACAGTAGATGCAGTAAGTTACACAGCGAGCATCCTCACAAATTAATGTATTGGGTGATACATTTTGGACTGCCTGCATTATATCTACAAGTTTAATTACGTTTCTTTAAGATGCCTTGAGATACTGCATTGGCAGAGCCATCAAGAACACTACTGTGAACAAAAGAGGCTCCTGTAATCAGCAGTAATCTGATTCTCAGGCTTTGTCTATTTCTGTATCTCTTCATCGTGTGTAGCCACGGGAGTCAGAAGGGGTTGAAAGCTGTGTGGAAACAAGATCACGTTTATTTTCACAGGTCATGACTGGGCGTGAAATATAAAAGTGAATTTAGGATTCACTTGTCCTAATCCTCTAATCCTAGAATAGCTTACCGTAGCTTTTGATTTTTCTTGCAGAACCGTCGGACGATAGCACCTACTAAGAGTGAAACGCCATCCAGGGATAATAGAGGTGTGTTTTATACAAGACTCTGGAAATTGTTTCATTTTTCTCCTATACTATTACTCTCTTGCCTGGTGTCCAGCCCCCATGAATCACAGTCTTTAGCACTTTTTTAATTTGCATGGCGATTCATGCAAATTCAAAAAGTGCTAAAGACTGTGATTCATGGGGGCTGGACACTAGGCAAGTTACTCTCATCTTAAATCTTGAAATTGAACTTCTGATCTCAAATCAAATTTTGTTACTTTAGAACAAATATTTTTAGTTGCTCTCTAAAGACAGCTCTAACATATCTGGAATCTGAATTTAGTGTCAATATCAATGGTAGTGGTATTAATGATGAGAGAGATCATTATATTGGTGTCTGCATATTCCACCCATATTTTACACATATTTTAGCACAATTACGTCTGATTAATTTGACAACAGACCTTTGGAAAGAAAAAAACAGTTTTAAACAAAAAGACAGTGTATAGAAATAGAATTTAGACATGGTTGACATGGTTGTAAAAATGTTGAATAGTGATCAGTCGAAGTGGTCAAATAACCTTTAATGTAAACTTTTCACTGGATTACTCTGAGAGCTAAATTTGAGTGTTACTTTATGGAACATATCTATTTTTTGCATAATTAACAGATGAACACGTAATTTAAGTTACGAATACCAGGCTCAGTTATGAATACCAGTCTCAAAAATCCTATATTAGTCGGGTCCAAATTAAAAGGCCGGTCTCTGACCTTTGTTGCATTGTCTCTCCAGTGGTTTCGACCCGGGCCAGACCCCCTCAGCAGCCAGAGCCAGCACCGCCTCCTCCATCCCAGCAGCCTGCTCAGCCCACCCAAGCTCAGACGCAACAGCAGCTGCAGAATGGTAATAAAACAAAACAATATTTTGTGTTCTTTATCTTAACTGTGATGTAATTGTGATATTTCTCTGAACACAAGAAGAGAGTAATGCTAGAGAGCCAGTTGGGAGCATTTGGCTGGATGCTAACTCAAGCCTTAATTATTTGTTCAATGCCAGAGATATAAAGGCAAAACTTGTATATGATTTTCTCTAAATATGTTGTCAAATGAATAGTGAAGAATGACATCAATTAATTAATGACTTTGTTTTTAACAATTTTTTTGTTCAGATTTTTAAGGCCATCTGCAGAAAACACAGAGCCGGTACATAATCTTAACTCTTTTAATATCTTATTTTTGCTGACCACATTTTTATCACAGAATCCTCACATCACCCGCTATCCAGAAAGGAGTATGGACAGCTTTGTATGTATCACCTGCATGTTACCCCCTGCCCTTAACGCTTTTGGTGATTTCAATAGAGTTCCCAATAGAATCTGAAGATCCTCTAGTCTTGTGACAATTTTATGCCTCCAAAGTCTCTGGCAGATTCAATTTAAAGCTGTGGTGTGGTGGCGAAGTAGCACAAACACAATCCATCCAGCAGACAGGCTTTCTGGGTATTAGAGAGGGAGGGGGGGGGAAAAAACTGATTGTGCCGCTGCTTGACTGTATGCACTGTCTGTTCCCTCTCGAAATTCCGCTGAGTCACACACACACATGAACACACACGTGGAGAAGCCTGTGGTGCTGTGTGTTATTCCTCTAGGCCCAGATAGAAACAGTAATCTTGTTCTTTACCCTCCGCACCCTCCCAGCGTTCACTGTCTTCTGTTGAGCTAAGGAGGGAAACGTCAGTTTCCCACCTCACCTCCCAACTCCCCCACCAACAGCCTCTGAGACTGAGAAACCACAAGTAGCGCCGGTGCTCCTTCTTATACTGCCTTGTCCTGGTGCTGACCCAGCCCCTCTTCTCCTCCCAGATTAGAGCAGATTATTAATCCCTCTGCTCTGATAGTCCGGGTTCTCAGGGACCGGAGCCAGCAGGAGGCCAGGACTGTGTTACAGGGCTTCTGCTGTGGGAAGCTGGGGCTGTAGCAGTGAGCCAGGGCTAATCAGATGACACTGTTTTTTTATAACCTCTGCAAGGAATCAGAAGTGGCTATTACTCACATGTTACCTAACATGCGTTCTCTTATTGTGGTGACTAATGGTTTGTGATTGATAATATGGACCTGAAATGACACTAATCTCTGGGTGTGCTGTGCTGGGGAGATTTGGAATAACATGTTTGATTGTCACACAATTTTCTAATCATACTTGATCTGAGACCCCTAATTGGTGTTTGCATTACAGTAGTGCTAGACACTTAGCCAACATGGTGAGTGAGGGGTTTTAGCGGTCTCCAAGACGCCCAAGCAAAGTCCAGTAGTGTTGCAGGATGATAGAAGGGTTAAATGAGTTCAGCAGGGTTTAGACACACTGTAAAGGCCTTTTGTTGGTCATGGAGAGGGTGTAGCTAGTGTGATACTGGAGGCAGTGTGTGCCAGCCACTGAAGCCCGCCCCTGTTTCAGCTGTAGTACTGTTCTGCTTTGTTTGATATAGCCCAAAGCTCCGCATAGTGTTCACTATGAAGGAAGACCAAGAGAATGGAAATGCTAAGAGAAAGAGACTGCTCAAAACAGAAGGACAAGACTGAGATAGTGAGAGAGACTGAAAAAGGGACGGAAAGAGGAAGAGATCTCCTTACAAAGGAAGGCTTTAAGTATGTCCTCTGAAAGGCAGGGGAGTGATTGCTTTTCTTCTCTTCATGGCAGCGAGGAGGAAGTCAAACTGTGTGAAGGAGGTGGAGAAACTGCAGGAGAAGAGAGAGAGGCGTCGGCTTCAGCAACAGGAGCTCAGGGAGAAGAGAGCGCAGGTACATCAGCATCATTCTCCTTCTTTCTCCTTCCTCCACCCTATCATTCAACTTCTGGCTTTGGCTGAGTTACTGTTTTTCCAATTCCCTCTTCTTAGACTACTATAATTATGAGAATGTATCATGGAATTGCATGGAAGTAATTTTCATTTGGTGAATAAGCTACCCTCTGACTGTCATTCTGTGTCTCTGTCCTCCCTCAGGAGGTGGACACCACCATCCCTAACTATGAGATCATGTACATGATCAGAGATTTCCGAGCCAGTCTAGACTACCGGCCCCTGACCACAGCAGATCTGGTGAGTAGAGACTGCAGCCTCTTACTCTTTAGCTTGTTTTCTTATATTGACCCTCAACAACACCATGATGAAATGTCTTTTTGTCCTTCTTTGGACAGATTGAAGAGCACAGAATATGTGTTTGTGTGAGGAAACGTCCACTCAACAAGAAAGGTAAGTCTTCCATCAGTGAATAGATTGAGCTTTGTGACAAATTGGTCTCTAGTAAGGCATCACACTCCCTTTACAATGTTTGCCTCAAAGTCAAAACAGTTTTACAGTTGAGATATTTTGTGTGAATGTGTATGCCCGGTCCGTGCCATTGAAAGCCGTGCCTCTGCTGCCTTCCAGAACTGACCATGAAGGACCTGGATGTGATCACCATCCCCAGTAAGGATGTGGTGATGGTCCATGAACCTAAACAGAAGGTGGACCTGACCCGGTACCTGGAGAACCAGACCTTCCGCTTTGACTACGCCTTTGATGACAGCACCACCAACGAGATGGTTTACAGGTTGGTTTGGTTTACAGCTGCTGGTTGTGCTTCATCTTTCTTTTTTGAGTTTTGAACAGAATGAAGTGGTTCACTGCAACGACACCTGACTGCTAACTACAATGAGGATAAGGCTTTGTTTATAAATGTATTGCTTTGTTGCAGCTAGAGTGTGTTTACACTTGACTTATTGATAATGCAGTTGATGGATGCTGTGTGCTAGTTCAGTAAGTGAGTGCACAGTCTCCTGATGCCAAGTACAGACACAATGCAGTAATGGATGAACATGTGATCTGTCTCCTCCTACAGGTTTACTGCCAGACCTCTGGTGGAGACCATCTTTGAGAGGGGCATGGCCACCTGCTTCGCCTATGGACAGACAGGCAGTGGAAAAACACATGTCAGTTGACGCAATAACTCTATATTAACAAAAGTGTAAAGGATTTAGAAAACTCATACATGATAACATTGTTCACTGGAATATCACTGTGGTACATCACTTAATTCGGGTTCAATCCTAATTGTTTTACTTCAGTTGACTCATAGAAATACTTTTAATGTCCATAATTTTGCTATATTTCAGTAGATGCATTATTCACCCAAGCACACAATTTGGAATAATGTATTCATATGTGTGTTTGTATTTTAGACTATGGGTGGAGATTTTTCTGGAAAAAACCAAGACTGTTCTAAAGGAATTTACGCATTAGCTGGTAAGTGACTAACGTGTGCTATATGTGCTGTTTTATTGTTTTTATTGCGCGTGTGTATTTTAATTATTTATTGTACAATGTGTTTGGGTGTTTGGAAAAGCACCTTCAGATAAAATCGGTTGGTTTGGTTGTTTATTATAAATGGTTGGCTTCGCTCTGGTGTAATTTTCAAATCTCTCTTAACTCTTTTCATGCAGCTCGGGATGTATTTCTCATGTTGAAGAAACCCAACTACAAGAAGTTAGATCTACAAGTGTACGCAACCTTCTTTGAAATCTACAGTGGAAAAGTAAGTGATATGTCATAACCGTTTTTGATATTTTTACCTGTTTAAAAAAACAAAACAAAAACATTAACCAATGCTGACTGTGTGTCTGTTGTTAGGTGTTTGACCTGCTGAATCGTAAAGCTAAGCTGAGGGTGCTGGAGGACGGGAAACAGCAAGTGCAGGTGGTGGGGCTTCAGGAGAAAGAGGTCAAATGCACGGAGGACGTCCTGAAACTCATAGAAGTGGGAAACAGCTGCCGGTAGGACAACAGAAAGTCTATCAACCTACTTGTTGCCAATTCTGTAATTCCTAGGCTTTGAATGTATACTTGTAGAGTGTTTGTTTAGTCCACTCTCATATGGTGCATGGTGTCATATGTTTTTTTTTAAGGTGTCGGCACCAATTAACCAGGTCATATTCCTCGTACACCCAGTGTTCTTAGCAAATAAAAGCAATTCACTCTAATTTTTCTCCCTTTTCCTCTCCCTCCCACGATTCCTTTCTTGCTCCATTCCTCTTCCACCCTCGCTTTCCCTCCTTTTTCATCTTTACTCCTCCATTCTCTCGCGCTCAGAACGTCGGGGCAGACGTCCGCCAACGCCCACTCGTCTCGTAGCCACGCTGTATTCCAGATCATTCTTCGGAGGAAGGGGAAGATGCACGGCAAGTTCTCCCTCATTGACCTTGCGGGGAACGAAAGGGGGGCCGACACGTCCAGTGCCGACCGCCAGACTCGTCTGGAGGGAGCTGAGATCAACAAGAGCCTGCTGGCGCTCAAGGTCTGGGGGCAGGGGAGTAAAGGGGCAGTGATAGCGGTAGCTGTATTTTAGAGTGTAATTGTTTGGTACCACTTTAGTCTGTTTTTTCACTGGCTTGTGGACAGACAAAATGACCATTGATTCCAAATAGCTGTTTTTTATCTACTCCATTCATATTATTGAACTGATGGTATATAACTTACTATTTAAATTACTAATAGTATCTATTCTTACTGTGTTACACCCTGACAGTAGCATACAGTTGCTGTATAATGCATCTCTCCCTTTCTGCCTCCTTCAGGAGTGCATCAGGGCTCTCGGCCGTAACAAGCCTCACACTCCATTCAGAGCCAGTAAGCTCACCCAGGTCCTTCGAGACTCCTTCATTGGGGAAAACTCCCGCACATGCATGGTCAGTCCACTGCCTTCATAAATGACCCATGTTCGTGTTTTCATATCTTTTCCATAGATGATGTGACAGTCTTATTAAAGTGAGCTGAATGATCTTCTCTTTGTCTGCACAGATTGCTACAATCTCTCCCGGTATGACATCATGTGAGAATACCCTCAACACACTACGCTACGCCAACAGGTGGGAATGCATTGACATACTAACAATGATTGGTGTTAATACTTGGATAATGCCTTTGTGTCGCAGGAAACACTGTACATTAAGCAATGTTATGAAATGATAGCTCTTCCCATTCCACAATAATGCCCAACGGCTTTTGTATAGATTGAAACTAGAGGTACCGATATTTTGTAATGTGAAGTTGACAGAAAATTGTGAAATTCTCTGCCTACTCTCAGCAGTTCTATCTGACTCTCTTGTATCCCCTCTCTCTTTTTTCCTGCTTTCTTTTCCTCTTCTCTCTCGTCCTCTGCTCCTCTGTGCGCTGGTGTGGCTGGTGCCGCTGTGTAGAGTGAAGGAGTTTGGGATTAGTCCGTCGGACATCCCCTTCTCCCAGGGCGGTCAGGGAAGTCGCCCTGAGCACTCGCCCACCAATACCTTTGAGTACGATGACTTTGCTGCTACCTCTCCCAGCAGGTCAAGCACTCCTCAATGCACAGCACAGCACACACACACACAAAACACACACAAAGCCCATGCACTCCCTCCAGGTATTTATACATTGTTCGTATACACATTCAATATGAGCACATTTAGCAGCCTCCATTCTTTTCATCAGCTGCTAACCATGGAACACTCCTTCACCCGTTCCTGTCTTCTTATCCTTCCTCTCTCTTTCATCTGCATGACGCCTCTCGCCCTCCTCTCCTGCTTTGACTTGTGCTTCCACTGTTATCTTTTGCTAAGCTGTGGATGTGACCTGGATCATTGTTTTTCTTTTCACCGCCTCATGAAGAATAACGCGTCCGCCCGTCTGTCTTTTGTCCGTCTGTCCATGTGGGCGTGTATTTTGACAATGCTGGGTAACCGCCATCAGTAGTGAGGCCTGGATCAGGTTGAGCTGCTGGATGACAGGGACAGCTGTGACATTCTGACATTTGGAATATTAAAAAATTACCATAGAAAGAAAGGTTGGTGTGATAAATCAGCATCACTGTGCAAGAGTTGCCTACTTGACTTAATAAGGTGACGCTTGACATTTGGCGCAGTAGTAACGCTGATACGTCCATGCCGCTATTCAGTAACAGGATGCGGGATGAGCTTTTTGTTTGAGCCAACTCCCAGCAGTTAATCCCTCTCACATAGTCCTAATTAATTAGCGGTGTGCCAAGAGGTTAGTAATACCTTATCAGCTCAGTCAGGCCTCATTAAACACAAGTCGTGTCCATCCAGATGCCAGCCTTAAATACAATATAAGAAATCCCTATGGGTGGCATGTGTGATACATCTGTCTACTGTAACATGAGTAGACAAGTCAAGTTTTGAATGAAAGGGCCCCAATTAGCACACCCACCCATTATGAAAACATACTGATGCAAGGATTATATGAAGGTTCAGACATCTAGAGACATAATAGTCTTTCCCCATGCATGGTGCCATTGCTATCATGATGCTCCCTTCACATGTGTGACGTTATTTGACCCCACTTTTAACCCCATACCCCCGACCAAACAGCAGCCATGTTGAGAGTGGCTCTGCACTGCAAATGAATCGGTCGTAACCTGCTCACTCTCTCTTGTGTCTGCAGGGTGAAGGAACTGACAGTGGATCCCAACCAGGTGATGGAGGGGGGTCGACCCAACATTCACACCGTCAACCAGCTGGACCTTTTGGACGAGGACTGGCTGAGCAGCTCGCCGCAGAGAGATGACCTCAAACTGCTCTGTGAGCAGAATGTAAGTACACAGTGTCTGGAAAATGTACTTAACAGGAGGGGAGATAAAGTGGATACAATTGGATCTTTGAGCTATTGGGTGGCGTCATGAATAGTCTGTCAACCGGACTATTTTTTTTAAGCTTTCGTCTTTGCAAGCATCTGCCCAGCAAAAAGTGCTCTTGAGCAAGAAACTGAATCCCTACCAGCTCCAGGGAAACTGTTCTGTAACTGACCTCTGACCTCTGACCGCAGTATTCAAACAGTATTCGACCCTCTATGCCTATAAAACTTATCAATCGCCCTCTTGGAACATAGGAACAAACCTCTATGTACCCTAAAGGGTCTTATTTACAGGAACAGCCCTCTGTAAATATGTCCTCAGACGGCTGCGTCCTCCAGTACTTAATGACCAACACTGACACAAACAACAGCAATTATAACATTTGCAACACTTCAAATAGGTATGTCAGGATAATAATAAAACAAAAATACAAATAAATAAATGATAAAAATAACACTTTTTACACCAAGATGCAGATGATTTAGTAAAAGGAAGTTTATTCCAGCAACTGTGAACGTAATAACTAAAAGCAGCTCCACCAGATTTTGTTTTCACCCTGGGAACAACTAACAGACTGGTCCCAGATGACCTAAGAGGTCTGGGTGGCTCATATCCTAAAAGCAGGTCAGAAGTGTAGTCTATAGCACACTGGAAGCCAATGAAGTGATCTAAGAACTGGTGTAATGTGTTCCCATTTTCTTAG
This sequence comes from Centroberyx gerrardi, assembly GCF_048128805.1. Classification (NCBI taxonomy): domain Eukaryota; kingdom Metazoa; phylum Chordata; class Actinopteri; order Beryciformes; family Berycidae; genus Centroberyx; species Centroberyx gerrardi. Next base: position 16,074,306 of record NC_136004.1, read on the forward strand.
TGAGAACTCTGGCAGCAGCATCCTGGATGAGCTGTAACCGCCCCAGAGTTATTTTTTTATTTTTTTCTGGGAGAGTGGAAAAAAGACCATTGCAGTAGTCTAACCTACTGGTAATGAAAGCCTGCTTTTCTAAGTCAGGTTTTGCAATCTCGGAACAGGTATAATGTGTTCAGTTTTTCTTGCTGCAGCTGCCTCTTGATGTTGCTGGATTCATGATATCTCTGTCCCTGGTAAACCTCGTGAATCTAATTCCCTTCCCAGGAGGAGGAAGTGTCTCCCCAGCTCTTCACCTTCCATGAGGCCGTGTCTCAGATGGTGGAGATGGAGGAGCAAGTCCTGGAGGACCACCGTGCTGTTTTCCAGGTCAGGACGTTGATGACCACACACACACACACTTTCAGAACTCTTTAAATACTCTTTCAACTAACCTCGTCATATTTATAACCATAGACGTGTGAAGAGAGACTTATGTTATCAGTTGTTTTGGTATATTTCTGTAGGCATTGACATATATGTACCATACAAACCCATTCTAACTTGGACATAACCATGTCAGTCTACTGGATATTCAGACATGAAACTTTCTGAATCGTGTTATTTATGCGTTATTATACAATGGGTAGTTTTAACCAAGTAATCTGATTGGTCAAAGGTGTCTTTCAACTGTAATTGGTGCTTTATCGCTATGGCAAGTCTTGTGGTAACCAGGGAGCTATTTGCCGATGGTCCTTGCTTTTTCCTGTTTCTGATTCTTATGTCGACTACTTTGAAGAAATCATATCAGTCAGGATACATTGCATGAATTGGTAACCGATGTGTGAAAACCATAATACCAGAGAGGTCGTTCTTTACTGAGGTTATGGGTACTTTGGCGCTGCTGGTACTATTGCATTTCAGGCTTAACTTGGCATTAACAGTTTTAAATATGTGCTTGTGTGTCTTCTTTGAGCAGGAGTCTGTCCGGTGGCTGGAGGATGAGAAGGTGCTGTTGGAAATGACAGAGGAGGTGGATTATGACGTGGACTCGTACGCCACTCAGCTGGAGCAGATCCTAGACCAGAAGATAGACATCCTCACTGAGCTCCGAGGTACGACAGGAACACAGAGACACACCTTGCTGACACTACCTCCTGCTCAAACTTCTGGGACAAAACTGCACCCATCACAAACAATAAAGAGATTAAACTCCATCCGTGCTTTATCCCCATGTTACATACAGTTGAATCTTTTTATCAATCTTTCAGTAGATAATTAAACAGGAGAATCAAGACTTGCAAAATCACTTATTTGGGTCATTGTAAAAACTGTATTCAAACCATCATAGACTAGCTATCCCATGCATTTCAACCCCTATCAAATACAGATCACTTTTAAACTCAAAAATGTCTTCCCCTCTCTGTCTTTCCTTCAACAGATAAAGTGAAGTCGTTCCGCTCTGCACTCCAGGAGGAGGAGCAAGCCAGTAAGCAGATCAATCCCAAGAGGCCACGCGCCCTTTAGAGGCTGGTAGCTGAAGAGGTTTAAGTGGCACATGCAGAAACATAACCACTAGATGTTTGGCACAACTCAGGCTGTCGCTAGCAGCTGTGAAAACATGAAGAAAAGGACTGTCCGATATACAAGCAGGTTCAAGGAATTGCGTTTGTTATAATCCCACTCTCTTAACAAAATGGCTGTTCGCTCACTCCGGTCTTGTTAGAAAACTTGGGGAGGGAAGTAATATTTTTTATTTCCCTCCTTTTTTAAAGAAGTAGATTTTTTTTTTTCCCATGGAGAATGTTTAGTTTCTTCCCCACCCCGTTTTATTTTATTTATTTTCTTTTATACTTGTTTGTACTTTCTTTGAATGGAATACTTGTTGATCTGGTTTCAGAAGAGATCCACATCGAACATGCTGTAAGGTTTACCATACAACACCAGTATTTGATTTCTGGTAGCTCTGGCTGACATGTCTGCATGTGCACTCTGTGATAGCGTATGTATGCCACCATCCTCCATTGTCATGCTTTTGGGTCCTCACTCAACTGGCACTGTACAGTATAGTCATATCTCATTAGGCCCAGTCTCTTCTCTATTCCTTCCCCCTCAGTTTCTACAGTCTGGAAGAAGCATTGAACCAAGTTGTGCTTCTTGCTTTGTGTTTGGTTTCTTTCCTCGTGTCCCCGAGACAGGTTTCTACATGTAGTTTGCTTCAGTTTGTGCCATGTCATTTTGTGTGGCAACCCTCTTAAAAAAAAGACTTTTACTGTAAAGAAATGTTTTCCACCCCCATTTAACACTTTGTTATAAAAATGAAACTAGAAAAAACTGCTATTGACAAATGTATAGTGAATACCACTGACCTACCATTGGTTATGTTGCTCAGTGTTTGCACCGGATGTAATGCTGGATGAAGTAATAAAGATTCATGTGTTTCATTTGAATGTTAATCGGACGGTGAGTAATCGGACTGCATGTGACTGATTTTTCTGTTTGAATAGCCGATTTTGAGCCCGTCTTTCATACACACTGGACATGTTCTTGTAAACTCCAAAACTGAGCAGAATAATTTCCTGTCTTAGGGTCCAGGGACACAGCTAGAGCTGTGAAGAAGAGTTGGAGACCCAGCAGCCTGAGTTTAGTCTGCAGCACCACCTAGTGACAAGATCCAGTGATGTTAGGACAGAACAGGAAGAGCAGTTTCACCAAGAAAAAGCATTGACAGTGGAAAGAAAAAGGCTTGTGCTTGTTGTGTCTGTTTGCCTGTCATGTAATATCAACTGGACAATTCTGAATTTATTTTGAATATGGACCGCACTCAAACGTGGTCTTCTACGTTTTCCAGGTAAAGGTGATCTGATTCTTAATACACCTATAAATTCAAACAATTAGAAATTTCATCCAATACTAGATATTTTCAATGAGAATTGTCACAAAATCATTGATAATCGCTCCACAACCAAGGTCTTATACAGCTTCTATTTGCCATGTCCAAAGTAAAGACCTCTGCCAAGATGCACGTAGAGGCATGTCCACTTGTGACAAGTATTCCCAGCTACATTGAACATATGATAAAGATAATGTAGCATGCTTAAGAATCTCAATATGAGCTCTTCATATGCATCACCCTTCCTTAAATACTGTACCTTGTACATTTCAGCAAAGTGTTTCAACATTTCAGATTTAATTCTTCCAAGAAAGGCACCAAGAGTCCACAGGAGGAAGGGGAAAGGTCAGAGAAGCAACCTATTACTTTCCACTCATCCGACCAATAACGCCGCCTCCCCTCTCATAAGGACAGGACTCCAGTCAGGATGTCATATGAGTCAGTAAACTGTCCCATCAAGTTCCCTCGGCCATTTAAGAGAAATGGATCCCATCAGAGTTGAATGCATGGAGCAGTCTGTGGATGAAAAAAAACCTCAAATTAACAAATTATTTTACTGGTTACCTGACCGGTATACAAACTTTAGTATTTGGATAACAAAGGTGGGAGAATCATAAAAGACCATTAACAATTAGCAGTCTTTCATACTTACACCATGAAGTCATCAATGTCCATGGACCTGGCCCTCTTCTCACTGAAATCCACCTTCTGCAGAACGCTCTCAATCTTCTTGGTGATGCTGAAGTCTGCCGGCATTTCCTGTCGGACAGAACGCGAGAATGAGTGAACTTGAAAGTGACAGGATGCAGCGAGCGAGAAAAATCACTAATGGATGAAGACCTAAGTGAGCGATACAGCTGTACAACACCAGGCTGTTAACTCACCAGATTGTGAACAGAGCAGTGAACTCTGTAGTTACTTTCCAACAGCTGCTCGACCGCAGCAGACCTGGAAATTCAAAAGCAACACAAGTTATTTCCCTTTTTCCACACACTCCATTGATTATGGTAGACTTGGATTAGGCTGGCAGTGATTGTGGCAGACAGGTACTTACTTGAATGCTGCGTTGAGTGTTTTGTTTTTCCTCACAAAGGCAATTCTGACCAGGCCGTCCCACTCCTGTTGGAAGAAAAAACAAACAAGAACAATGTTAAGACGGCATATCTACAGCTAGGCGTCTCCTTTTGCTGCCTACTGTACAGTCTCCTGCAAACATGACTATCAGCATTTCCCATCCGAGGAATCAAACCTCACCTGGAAGTTGATAGGAGGAGGAGGGTTTTTTGGTTCTATCCTCACGACGCTTGACTCCACTTTAGGAGGAGGACGGAAATTATTCTTCCCTACCTGAGCAAGGGAGAACATCATTACTGAGACGGACAGTAGTGGCAGCACAATTTACTCAAAACAGAAACCTTAAACAAAGATGCTGAAGTATGGAAATGCTTTGTCATGACGTCATGTGCGTGGTAGGTGAACGACAGATACCGGACTATGACCTTCATGAGATGGTCTACACGGGCCAGTAGCTGTGTGTTGATGGACAGTCTGCAGTACAGCTTGTCTCCGGGTTTGGCGACCAACCGCATGGCGAACTCCCTCTGGAACATCAGCACGGCACACCTGGATGAAAGGAAGACACAAGATGCTACAGAACAGGTGCAAACTGTACGATGCGGACACGAGAAGAACTTAATTCAAACTGCTCAGTGAGCCTCAGTATGTCTCTTACCGGAAGAAAGGTCGATGTAGCAGTAGCTTGAAGACAAATGGTGATGAAATCTGCACAATAAAAAGAACGTTTAGTTTGAGAAATATGTTCTATACATCCAATGATCAATATCAAATCTGTGCAGCGTCCAGGAGATATATCTTTACCTGGTAAGGTAAATTAGCCACACAGACGTCGAAGAAAGGCAGATCTGTTTTTAGTACATCTCCTACTAATACCTCCAGTTTGGTCTGCATGGGTCTGTTGGAAGACAAAAATCACTCCATCACAACACATTTTTACCTCTTATTTAACCAGGAAAATTGACTGAAAACACCCATTTCTCCACAGAAATCATTCAAGTTTCATCTTATAAAAAACGAAGCCACTCACGTGCACTGTACTCTTTTCTGAAGTTCAGCCACCAATCTGCAGTCCAACTCACAGGCCACCACCTAAAACAATAACAAGTACTGTTAGAACATAACGCTGGAAATCAATTCTTGTATCACTGCTGTGAACACAAGAAAGGCATGGATAATAATTGACTTCAAATAACAGAAGAACCTAAATGAAAAAAGCACCCCCCCATTGTTTTATTTGGGCATAATTGTCTCAAGGGCAAAAACACCTCATTTATTACTCTAAAGTGGTTTTATATAAAGCCCCTTCAATAACATCTCAGTGGGACTTTAGGAAGTAGGGTGAACTCTATATGAAAATACCAAATCAATGTACAAGTCACAGGTCACTAAAGGGTCCAGTTCCTGAGGTGTCAAAGCACAAACAATTCATCACCTTCCTGCCAGTACATATGCAAATTTTATGCTTTTATATATTGCAGCAGGTCTGGGCTAGGATGCCATCCATAAACTGTCACAAGGCCGGACACTGCAGCCACCTCACTCCCTGCTTGTCAGGGACGATATGAGCCTGTAGTTGCACCTCAGAGAATTAGAGCCTCAGCTTGGCCTGCGTTTGAGACCATAACCCGGCTACACGAGAGGCTTTAACTATGACACCCACGGGTCACAGATGCCAAGGAAGAGGGGAATGTTTTCCTTGTTGATTAGTGGCATGCTCCAAAGGCCCAGGATACACCAAGTGTGGAGCCAGTGACCTCTACCCCCACAACTAAGACATCACAGATAATGCATCTGCTGTTAACAGGGGAAAAGGTGGAACGGGGACGGTGGCTTATCAGCACTGTGCCCACGGAGCAAGAGGTGAAGCAAGAAGAGGACACCCAGCAAGCACCCGAGATTGAAGAAGGGCCTAGAGAAACGTTTTTTCTCTGGACCAAGGCAGATACACAATTATTACTCTCATACAGAACCACCTCTTCCATAGTGGGCATAATTAGTTTGAGGCAGCGTCCACCCTCAACTCTCAAATCCCACAGGAACATGGAAGAGACATCGTTTCAGAGGGAAGTCTGCCTTTCATCAGCCTAATTTCACAATGAAATGTCATGTCACAGTATACCCTCCTCCTACACCATCACTATCCCAATGCGCTTACCTTCTTGGCTTTCTCCAGCAGTTTCACTGTCATGTTACCAGTACCAGGTCCCACCTCCAGAACCACATCTGTCGGCCTTAGGGCAGCCTGCAAACATGCCACAAATTTCAGTTCAGCCACAATCAGGATTTAGGAATAACTTTGACAGAGCTGCAAACTGTGCATTAGGAGTGTCTGTTTGCAAGCTTTGTCTTCTCAAAGATGTCTTTGCCTGCATCAAAAACTCAACTGGACAGTGATGTCTCAGTAGTGGAGAGCACTAGTCAGCCTACCTTCTCAATGATTCCATTGACAATCAAGGGATTCTTCAAGATGTGCTGGCCAATGCCAGTGTTGAACATTATACCTACACAAAGACATGGATTTAGACATGCTGAGGAGTCAAACAATTGTTGGTTAGATCAGCTGGTTAGGTTTCCCACATCAGGGGCTCCCAAACTTCTTCATGTCAAGGACCCCCAGATAAGCTGTATGTGCTTTAGACCACAGACCCTTTCATAAAGGTTTTGTACCAGGGACTGATCTCTGAAGAGATCTGTCCATACTGTATGTTGGGAAGTAACAGTGAAGCATAGAACCCATCGTAGTAAACCATCAGAACAGTTATTCTCATACATTCTTTCATGCAAGTAAAATAGAATAGTAAACGTTAGACCTGATACGCTTTGTTCTCTTGTATCCCGAAAACATCAAGACAAACTCCATTTTTATGTTGCCTTGTTTGTCGGGAAACTAAGGTACATATAAACCTAGTAAAACATGATTTAAGACCTTTACTGAATCATTTGACCTCTTAAATTCGGCATCCAACCACACGACACACCACTTACACAATTTCAACTTTTAGAAGTGGTTGTCGTGTTATTCCAACTACCTACCTTCTTCCACCAAAATACAATTTGGAGGGCAGTAAACCAAGTATTAAAGTTGAGATTTTGTTGAAATTTAGTACTGCTTGGTGGATCGCTTTTATGCCGAATTTACCAGAAGTCCCTAATGTTTCGTAAAAGATCTTAAGCCATGTTCTACGCGGTGTGTATGTTGGCCGATAAGCAAGGCCACATTAAATTACCAAATATTTGAACAGGTAGACGCTACGTCCTCATCATCACCTTCCTGCCAGTACATTTTTATCACCATCAATGCCACTAATGTGGTCTTAGACAAGGGCGCGGTGGTAAAAAAAAAAAAACCTCAATCAGTGTGTGATGATGATGGACATTGGAGTTTAAAACCCAACTCTTCAAGCAGTCAACATCAATGTTAGCAAGCTAAAGCTAGCACAGCTGGCAGACGTTGGACCTCAACAGACACAAACCTTGGTTTTTGACTTCTTGGTGCTGCCTAGTTTTCTTCTCCGCCTTGACCTTCGGCATTTTTACTTTGTGTTACTCCGACTTAAGAACCAAACAAAAATACTTCAAGAATTATACAAACTATTCCTGGCTAGGGAACACGTGCAAACCAACCCTAATTCTTCTTCGTGATTTACCGGGATGTGCGTAGCATTAAGATCCTTCAAATGTCCCGCATCGCCCTCTAGTGGCATTCAAAGCAAAACTACACCCGCATGCCCTACAAAAATAAATCACAGAAAAAGTTGTATTGGGTTTATTGATTACTTATAATACAGATACACATAAATATAAGATTAGTCAATTTCTTCTCTAGTCCGAGATGGGAAGTTCCTCCAGCGTCATGGCAATGGCTCGGACTTTGGGATCGTCCAGCCAGTTCATTTTACAGGCCAAGAGGATGCCCTGAGGAAACACACTGACATTAATACACCAGCTGCTAATTTAACGATATGCACTACTCATTAGGACATTGTATGCTCTGTAAGATTCCTGTATAATTTACCCTCAGGACGTCCTGTGTCATAATGGCCATCTTCCTGTATTTCTCCAGGTTAGCCTGGCCTTTCTGGAGGGCAGCTTTGTACTTCTCCATATCCGGGTGCTCTTTCTTGTACATCAACTCGTCCATCTCTTTCATTTTCTCATGCGTGAGCCGCTTCAGCTCTACAGAAAAAAGTGATTAGTGACATGTTGAGTCATGGTAAAAACCCCACTATCTGTCTTTTGAGTTCTCTCCTCTCACTATGTGTTCACTAACTGTTGACAGTGCCTTGTTTTCAGCTGAGCATCTCAAATACTTTTTTTTTGGGTAAACCATAAACCATAGAATGGTGGTGACATACCAAGCCTCTTCTTCTGTGTCTCTGTGATTTGATCCTCAAGTTCTCTTGATTCCTGTTGACAAGAGGGAATCAGGTATGGAACTAAATTATATTTCAATTTGACAGAATTTTTTTTTTTTTTTTTTTTAATTCACACATCAGTTTGTGTTAATAAGCGGACAACCTCGCAAAGAGACATTAACTGTCTGCCATAGGAATCAATTCCCCCTCCCCAAATCTCATCATCAATAATTGCAAACAGGCAACAAGCAAAATCTGCATCCTTGGACAAGAAGACAAACGGTCTATTCCATACAGCAGACACCCTGTTAATTTAAGTCACGTCAAGACAAAGTTCTGAAACTATTCAATAAACATAAATCCATTTTAAATAATTAAATATCAATGCAGAGAAACACTGAACCAATGTGCACACAATGGATGATGAGGCTGCTTACTTGCTGAAGGTGTTTTATACGTGAACAAAGGGCCATGCAGCGATCACTCACTGCTTTCATTGTACTGTAGAAAAAAACAAAAACATAAGTGTTATAATTGCAGTATTTACATTGTGGTATTCCTGTTGTGGTGCTATATGTGGTGCTTACAAAAGTGGTACATCTTTGGAAACTTGTGGAATCTAATTAGGTTAATGATTTTTTACTACACTGGTGATAAGGATAACCCATTTCATTTATATGTTAAAAAGGAACACTTTCTTTTTAACTAAACACATGCATGACAGTTGTTTCAATCTACTGGGAGTTGACTTACTCAGAATCTGGATCATTCTGTTCCAGCTTTTCTGCGATAGTGTGCCACATCTGCATTCTGTAAGGTACAAGTCAAAACACTGATGTGACTGTCACCAAATCAATGTTCATGCTTTTATACTGAAGGTTAGAAAGTTACAGAGATGGAAACTTGTTAACGAATCCCTCGGTTTGATATCTACCTGTGCAGAGTCATCGTCCTGTTAAAATGAATCGTCTTTGCTTCCTCCAACTCACTGACATAATCAGGCCTGTGACATTTTCAAAGAAAAAAATGCATGTTAACAGTGTAAATAGGAAATTAACTTTAAAATTAATTACAATTTTAGAATACTGTTAGGCCAATTTTACACACTCACAACTCTCTCTCTGCTTCAGATTTGCTGCATGATCGTTTGCTTTTTCCTGTTATAGGAAATTTGACATTGATTATAAAGCTGTACTTGTACAAAAATACAGTGTGAGGGAATGCATTTATGCACATAATTACGTACCTGCACGGAGCTGTACTGCCAACTCAAAGCACTGGTTGGACATCTGCTCTTTTATTCTGAAAAGAAAAAAGAAATTTCAGGTTTGAAAAGTTTCTATTCAATTATCTCTTTCAGTTGTGGCAGGGAGAAATGGGTTTTCACTGATATGAGCATGACACCATTAGATGAGAAGTGACTCTAAACCAAAGCTGTGTGTTGGGGGTGTGATTCGTCAACTCAGAGACTGCATAATAAACGGGTTAATGCAGGTGTGGGACGAGAACCTCAGCATGTCTGTAGGTGAGGTGTCCTTCTGTCCGCTGGAGCCCTCAGGAGCTGGACGATCCTTCAGCACCACGGCCTCCACCGTGAGGCCGAGGTTTCCCACGTCGTCAGATGGGTCCATGTCCAGTCTGATGGGACACAACACCCCACAACCAAAGAGCGAGGCTGCTTCACATCAGCTGGGATCAATCCAGGAGAAAAAAACAACATTTGACCAATTTAGCATCGTTTACCTGCAACGACTAAATTACAGTTCTTATGCAACTACAGCCTTGTCTCCACTGCCATGTTACAACCTAGGCAGAGCCGATCACAGGCTGTGAGATCAACCATAAAGGTCATGGTGCAGCAGCCTGCTCAAAATTAATGCAGTAAATTGATTTCTAATGTGCTAAATAAATAAGCAGGAGGATAACAGTGAAGAACAAAGACAGCGCTCAAAGTAATGTTACAGTTAATTGAGATTACTTGGTTAATCATAAAAGCCAGGGTGAACACAGCTAACAGAAATAACGCACAGGAACCAATAAACTAGCCTTGTATAGACTATTACTCTCCTATGAAAGACTAGTACAGTGATTCCCAAGGGAAGTTGTAGGAGGTCCAAAGCAACAAGACAAATAGTTTGATTTCGCCAGTATTGTTAGCCTAAATATTGCAGATGAATCTACCAACAGTGTAGACAAATATACATTTATGCACTGTAATCTCTAGCCAGACGAAATTCTTCCAGATGGGGGGTAAGTGTGACAGATGGTGCACTAAGTTAACACATATCTATATGGGTTGTTTTGCATTAAAAACATAGAAATCCCAGTAGTTCAGGGAGTCAATACTGAACTGATTCTACGCCTATATGCGTATAGCTATATGTTGGATCAGCTTATCGTTAAGCTAAACGTTAGCTAGTTACATCCAAAAACCAAGCAAGCAGATGAGACCAGCCAAACCAACCATTCTGTCACACAAACGAACAGGCTTGGGATAAAATGTCTTACCTTAATTTAGGTTAAACGAGACAGCAGCAGCAGTGATACTCCCCCGCATCTAATGACGTTACGTTACGTTGTAAACAAGGCTGTCTGACGGTTACACTTTACGTTAGCCACATTACCTGGTGAATTAACTAGCGACTTTTTATAATAATTATATAGCAATTTCCTGCAGCTGGCACAAACAATATATTGTTTATTCAGAAACGGCACTGCAATTGGCCACTGTATGAAAATCCCTGCAGTTACGACTCTTTCATTGGTTTAAATTTACGCCTTTCAGATCAAAAACCCGCCAGGAAGTGACACCATAAAAGAAGAAGAAGACTAGCCTACAATAATCATGTTGTCCCACACAGATAATGCAGCGCCCCCTTCAGGCCAACAGCGACAACCATTGAAATGTGTTTTATGAGGGAAACAAAAAGGTCTGGAGGAGAAACTTATTTCTCTTCATGGTTTGTCATGATGATACACGCACGTGCAAAATTTCGCGACTCAAACAAGCCAGAAGAGTAGAGTTATGATGTTATATGTCAGATCTCAGTAGCAACTTTACATAATATTTGAGCTGTAAAGTAAATTACTTTGACATGCTGTATGCTGTAGTTGCCTGCAGGTCGTGTGCTTCTGGTTTTATCTTTACCAATGAGCAAATTGAAGTGATTTATATCGCTGGATATCAGTGAGCAACTGAGTAGCAGATGTTTAATACCTATATGGCTTTAGAATTTAGAGAAGGTTTTTAAGCTTTGAGACAATTGAGAGGTGGATTGTGCAAAAGGGGCTTCAACTCAATACCAGGAAGATATCCCTGATATTTTGTTCATACAGTGTAGTGATGCTGGATTGTTCTGCTCCGTCGTTTACATAACTATTAACAAAGACAGTGAGGAATCCCATTGGATGGAGCTCTGATGAAAACACCCTTCTCTTCTCCGGGGGATTTACTGTCCGGTGAATTCCTCTCTCCATTCCTGTTTGGCAAACCGGCTGAGAGGTTGTCTGCGATGGAGAGCACAAGAAGGGTATGTCAAAGAAAGATACTGAAAATCATGTAAGTCTCTCTCTCTTGGTGGTTTTGTGTATGCATGCAACCTTGCCTCTCATTTGTAGCTCTGAGACTTGTTGTTGTTTGTGTACACAATTCTTGATTAAACTGTCCAAGATATTAACAAATTTTAAGACAACTCCTAACTGCAATAGTAACCCATAATGTGCTAATGCCAGCAGTTATGTGAAAGTGGGTGTCATTTAAAAAAGAGAGAGAAAGAAAGAAAGAAAGAAAGAAAGAAGGTGGATATCTCATTTTGGAACAAAACTCTTCATGTGAATTCTGATTTATTGTGTCATTTTTGCTTTAGTGTTTTGTATCACAAATATATAAGAATCTAAAACTAAAACCTTGAGAAGATAAGGACTTTTTTAGAATGAAGGGTCTCAACCTGTCCGACCTGTGAGGCAACTTACACCTGCCTGTCCACAGAGGAGCTATAAGTACACTGACGTCTACTCAAGTAGAAGTGCAAATACTCTAATCTAAGAATCTAAAAATAAAAAATACTAAAAATAATAAAAAAGTACCATTTCAAATACTTTACTCAACCAAACTATAAAAGTACATGGTCTTAAATTTACTTAAATAGTCGTCTAAAAAGGCATTTCTAATGTACTAAACTGGTTTTCTGTAATGATTTCTGAATAGTAACAAGTCTGTTCTGAAAATGTAGTGAGTAGAAAGTATAGATTTTTATTTTGAAATTAGTGAGTAAAAGTAAAAAGTCTTAAGTGAAAGAAAAACTCAGTACACTCAAGTACAGATACTTGAAAATCTTACTTAAGAACAGTAACAAAGTACTTTTACTTTGTTAAGTACAACTGAAGTATACTGAACAAAAATATAAATGCAACACTTTTGGTTTTGCTCCCATTTTTCATGAGTTGAAATAAAAGATCTAAGACTTTTTCTATGCACACAAAAGGCTTATTTCTCTCAAATTTTGTTCACAAATTCGTTTAAATCCGTGTTAGTGAGCACTTCTCCTTTGCCAAGATAATCCATCCACCTGACAGGTGTGGCATATCAAGATGCTGATTAAACAGCATGATTATTGCACAGGTGTGCCTTGGGCTGGTCACAATAAAAGGCCACTCTAAAATGTGCAGTTTTATCTTGAAAAAAGACATTTATTAGGCACTGAACTATGGATCTCACATGACTAGGGCTACAGATATGCATTTTTTGAAAACCAGTCAGTATCTGGTGTGACCATCAGTTGATCAGGTTGTTGACTGTGGCCTGTGGAGTGTCGGTCCACTCCTCTTCAATGGCTGTGTGAAGTTGCTGGATATTGGCAGGAATTGGAACACGCTGTCGTACACGCCGATCCAGAGCATCCCAAACATGCTCAATGAGTGACAAGTCTGGTGAGTATGCAGGCCGTGCAAGAACTGGGATGTTTTCAGCTTCCAGGAATTGTGTACAGATCCTTGCAACATGGGGCCGTGCATTATCATGCTGCAACATGAGCTCTGGTGGACATTCCTGCAGTCAGCATGCAAATTGCACGCTCCCTCAAAACTTGCGACATCTGTGGCGTTGTGTTGTGTGATAAAACTGCACATTTTAGAGTGGCCTTTTATTGTGACCAGCCCAAGGCACACCTGTGCAATAATCATGCTGTTTAATCAGCATCTTGATATGCCACACCTGTCAGGTGGATGGATTATCTTGGCAAAGGAGAAGTGCTCACTAACACGGATTTAAACAAATTTGTGAACAAAATTTGAGAGAAATAAGCCTTTTGTGTGCATAGAAAAAGTCTTAGATCTTTTATTTCAACTCATGAAAAATGGGAGCAAAAACAAAAGTGTTGCGTTTATTTTTGTTCAGTATACAACATCAACTGATCTCTGCACTTAGCATGCCTTTAACCTGGAGGGACATCTGTATGTGCCTGTTTGAGCATGTGCGCTGTTTACAATTACACGCTCAATTTACAATAGAGCGTGTGTGTGTGTGTGTGTGTGTGTGTGTACAGGGTATCTTGGAACGGCTGAATGCTGGAGAGGTGGTTGTAGGCGATGGAGGCTATGTGATGCAACTGGAGCGACGTGGCTACGTGAAGGCAGGACACTGGACACCCGAGTCTGCTGTGGAACACCCTGAAGCCGGTACAACACACACACACACAGCATACACATTACAATGATAATGCAGGGAGGGCAGCACTAGGAGAGATACCACAAGCTCTTGAGTTAGTGTGTTATGATAGTGTGTGTGTGCATGTGAAGGGTGTTTCACCAGTGTGACTATTAACTACTAACAAAGCTGTTCATTATCTTCTCTCTGCTTTTGAGAGCGATCTTAATACTAAATGACAGTTTTATATCTGTCTGTTAACTCTCTCTCTCTTTCTCTCTCTCTCTCTCTCTCTCTCTCAGTGCGACAGCTACACAGGGAGTTCCTGAGGGCCGGAGCCGACGTGATTCAGACATTCACCTTCTACAGCAGTGAGGACAAGCTGGAGATGAGCGGCAATGTCACCAACATCACCGTCAGTTGTCATCCTTGTTGTTGAAGGGATTTTGGATATGAAGGGTTTCATTCCAAAATGCTATATATATGAATTTTGGAAAACTTTTGTTACCTGAAATTCATCAGGCAACATGTGAAAACCAAATGATTTCATCCTCAAAAAATGAACTATTTTATAAGCAGATGACTTCTAACTTCAATATGACTAACTTCCATAATGTGCTTAAGATTCATGCCAGCAGTCAATATGGGACTTTTTTTTTTTAAATGATAGATATCTAATTTTGGAACGAAACTCTTCTTATTTTGTATGGTCAGTGGTACAAAAACTCAGGAATCAAATTAGAAAATCTGATAGTCATCATCCTGTTTACCATAAATCATGAAAAACATCTACACATGGGTCTGATATCCCTCCAATCTGTTCCCGTCTGATCTAGGGAACCCAAATCAACGAGGCAGCCTGTGACCTGGCCAGAGAGGTGGCCAACGAGGGCGGTGCGCTGGTGGCGGGGGCCGTGTCCCAGACCCCCTGCTACCTGAAGAGCCACAGCGAGACGGACGTCAAGGCCATCTTTAAGAAACAGATGGACAACTTCCTCAAGAAGGACATTGATTTCTTAATGGTGGAGGTATGAGCATGAGCAGCAGCACCCCAAGAGGAAGCAGTCTACAGCTTTCTGTCCCAAGTGAAGGTTTAATTATTGAATGCACATTTCTCCTGCAGTTCTTTGAGCATGTGGAAGAGGCGGTGTGGGCGGTGGAGGTGCTGAAGACCAGCGGGAAACCGGTCGGTGCGACACTCTGCATTTCCCCTCAGGGAGACATGCATGGAGTCCCACCTGGAGAATGCGCTGTCAGGCTGGCCAAGGCCGGTACGCTGGCTTTCTATGACTACATGTTCATTTAATCATGTGGTAGTTGTATCTGCTGATTACAGTGTGTGTGTGCACAGGAGCTGACATAGTTGGAATAAACTGCCACTTGGACCCTCTGACGTGTGTTCGTACGGTGAAGCTGATGAAGGAGGGGCTGGAGCAGGCCGGTCTCAAGGCCCACCTCATGGTCCAACCGCTGGGCTTTCACACTCCTGAGTGCAACCACACCGGATACGTCAGCCTGCCTGAGTTCCCCTTTGGTCAGCCTTTTGTAGATGTATTTCTTTTGTAGAGAATGAAGGAAAAAAATAATATTTCACTTAAAAATGGAGTAAAAGCCTGAATATTGTCAAATGAAATTATTCAAATGTCTCTAGTGGTGCATGAAGAGACAAAATAACTTGCAAAAAATGAGATCCGCTCTCACATACTTGGTGTGTGTGTTTATTCTTACACAACAAAATGAAAAAAATGGGGAAACTAAAAATTCCCCATAAGGCTTCATCAGGTCATGATGGAACATGCACATGACCGTCTTAAAGGGTAAAAATCTGCAATTAGGTGAGTAAGCAGGTGTCTGGAGTTTGATGTCCTGCCCATATAACACAGGAGCAGCTCTAGTATGTGAGCGCGGATCTCATTTTGTAAATTCACTTAGCATATGTGACGGTTAATGAAAACGATGAGTATAACAACGTGCCCAAGCTTAAATATATTCTTGTCCTTACAGCGCTGGAGACCAGAGCGATGACCCGCTGGGACATGCAGAAGTACGCCAGAGAGGCCTACAATGCTGGAATTCGCTACATAGGCGGCTGCTGTGGATTTGAGCCTTATCATATCAGAGCTATAGCAGAGGAGCTGGCCGCAGAGAGAGGGTTCCTCCCACCGGCTTCAGAGAAGCATGGACTCTGGGGTGCAGCTCTGGAGATGCACACTAAACCCTGGGTCAGAGCCAGGTGAGAGAGCAGGAATGCATCTGAGTGGAAATAGGAATCTGGTCTTATCAAGTTAGTCTGCTAAATCTGCATCAGATAGTTTAAGAAAACAGTGTAATGTCTTTTACACAAGATGGAATTGTGACAATTAATATTACAAAGGAGGCAAAATAAACATGGGGAAAGAAGTGAGAAAAGTGCATAATCATGCTGTGAAGATAAATTGGTTTGCAACCTACTGAACTACCAAACTTAATTTGTCCTAGGGCTCGTCGTGAATACTGGGAAAACCTTCTGCCTGCTTCTGGACGTCCCAAATGCCCTTCCATGGCCACTCCAGCCACTGAGTGAACGGGCAGCATCGGGACAGCTGGCATCAAACATGCATGATGCCCCACCAACCATGTTCTTTTCTTCTCATCTCATGCTCTTCGCCCCCTTCGAGGCATAAGGCATCAACGATTTTCCTCCACCTATCCCGGTCTTTAGCAGCTAGTTGCGCCTCGCCCCATGAGAGGCCCTACCAACATATAATCCTGTAATTACTATATGCTGTTGTTTTTATATGACTGACCAAATGAATGCTTTTCATAATGTAGCATCAAGAATTTCTGTCGAACAGCCATCTGATCATTTGGCCTAAGCCTTCTCTCTGTTTACAGAGAGAATCATGAAGTGCTTTGAGCTGTTGTAAAATTCAAATGACCATTTAGACTCCACAGGCTGTCTCATTGTCTTGACTGTAATACTGTGGTCTTCTGTGTAACATAGCAGTGTTAAAAGATTATCACTAAAAGATGTTTGAGATTGTAATGCCCAGCTGGGTCAACCACTTACTCATACCATGTACACACCATTGCTTTAGTTCAATAATTTCTGATCCAGTTATGTTGTCTAATTTCTCTCTTCTCCATTCCTTTTCATATTCTTCCACTAAATCTAACAACAAACATAAAACCAAAGGCAGCTTCCCTCTTTAATTTCATGTTCTCAATTAACACACTTACATCCTGATAGGTTCATCATATGACATTTATGTCTTTTTTGTTAGATTGTTGCAATCTGCTGCTATACATTGTCACATATTCAATAAACAACTCAAGCAATGTCTCTTCTCTTCATATCTGTGCAAGTTATCTTCATATTTCCAACAATGTTGTTTCTTAATTATTATGTTAAGAACTCTTTGACACTGCAGAGAGATATTAGGCTTAAAGTGGAGAGGAGCAAGCGAGTGAACTGGTTCAACTGATTTGCTGGAAACACAGCTACACTTACTTCCTTCTTTATATTCTGAGCACTATTTTGACCAATTGAGTGCGGTCATGGCTGGGACTGGTTACAAAGGCAGGCAGTGATTTTTTGGGGGGTCAAAGAAGTAAGTAAACTCCTTCAGTCTTGGCCCTGTGGTCAGATCAGGATCCAGCAATCTATGCAGATAGCGTGAAAGAATTAACATATGTCACCGCCAACCTGTGTGTGAGAAAGTTTATTGATTTGGTCATATGTACATATTTATGGGTGTGTGAAACATTACACATATGATTATGTGTATGTGTAGGTGTTTTTGGATGTGTGTGTTTACTATAAGCAATGTTGTGTGATTTTTGTATACTGAAAGCAAGAAGATGGTGATAGGCGATGGAGGCTAAGTGAAGGCACAGGGCTGGATATGTGAGGCTCAGGCAGATCTCTCTCTCTCTCTCTCTCTCTCTCTCTCACACACACACACACACACACACAAATGCACCTGCATTAACACACACAGACCATTGACGTGAGTGTTAATGAATCATTAACCATTAACCTAACAATACTCAAAATCAGGGGCAGTGGAAATGATGTTGCACATCCTAGTTATAAAAAAAAGGCAGGTTGGGAGTTATATAAGGTCAAGAAAAAGCTTGTTTCCATTTCACCTATAACTCTTACTGAAAATGTGAGTTTTTTTCTGTCACAGCACCCTGACTGTAATAGTTATTCATTCACCTTTACTTTTTCTCCCTCTGCTTCTCTCTTCTGCAGTGAAGACAATCTAGAGAGGGAGTGGTTCAAAAATCGCCATCAGTGTCGCACAGTGTTTAAAGGATGGCAGTTATTATCACAGATGAACTTCTATCCAAATAGGCCTGATGGTTATAATGTTGTCATGATTTTCAGGGTCCAGGGTCCCATTTTGTATAAAGTAGAAACTTGTTAATATATAATACATAATTTATATACAACCCATTCTTGACTAACATCTAAAGTTAATATGTCAAAGAAAACACCACAGATAACTTTCTGTGTTGCTTAGAGCAAATAAATTTGGTGTGAGTGCAGAAGATGGAACTAAACATTCAATAACTGATTGTCTTGATTTCACTTAGGTATGAAAGGAATTTCTGATAATATCCTCCCAATAAAGGTAATAGAGAAATCAATGTACATATGAATCAATTTCACATATCAGTCAATTATGTTGCCATGTGTATGGTGTTCGTACAAAATGGCACAAATGCAGATATAGGCCTATGTGTATTGTGTAGCCTACTTAAAAGGAATGTGTTAAATGTCAAATTACACTCTAATTGAATCTACTGTGCAAGTTTTTCAAGAAAGTCCTTGCTGCTGATCCATAAACAATTTAATGCTCAAAACAGAGATCGGTTCCTTCTGCTCCATGCAGCATATTTGTCTTATCAGCATTTCACAGGACAGAGTCTGGCCTCAAGCAACATAAGTAGACAAAAATCAATCAGGAGATCTGGAGAAATCTATCAGAATATATCAGGGAAAAAATATCTCAAGTGTTGATGTACCCATTGTACCTCACAAGATAAAAAAAAAACCCAAAACACCCTGTGGTAGTTCTGAGACCAGTACCACAGGCTACAGATTAAACCCTGTCCATGTTTCCACTATGGATTAGTTCATTGTCTTTGCCTCTGTTTCTCAGTGCGCTTAGAAATCTATCGTCTGAGCCTCTGTTACAAGAACCGACAATATATGAAAGCTACACACAGTTTTACACGCACTTTGAGACAGTATAAAGTTTATTTTTACAACATCTGAAAATTAAAAAGCAGAATTTTGAATTATTATGGGCTAGGTTATGTGAATATACTTAAAATTTGGATTCTTCAAAGGTGCCATGTGCCGTATTTGATAGTCAGATTTAAACAAATGAGGCCATCTACTCAAAGTACAGTCAGTTCATCAGCTGTGCTCTGGCTTGCTGGGTTGTATCCCCTGCAGTTCCTTTGATTTCATTTTTGGCTCACAGAAGTCTCATGAAACCAAGAGGAACAACTCACCTGGTTGTTGCTAGCTAGTGGCTCTGAGACACGGCTCAGCTAATGTTAGTCATAATTAACACTGCTAGTTCAAAGCAAAACTGTTTAAACTCCCTAATGACAAATGTATGCTATCTGTGAATACAGCCTGTTTGCTGCTGCGCTTTGGCAAAACTGGTCTTGTTCCTTCACTCGGCTTTGATTCAGCCGCCAAATCAATGAAGAGAGAAAAGGCAGGGGAAAATTAAAAAAAGACAAAGTGAGACTGTTGTTCCTGAGATAACATGGCAGAGCGGCAGGGATTAACTGGAAATGAGGACAGTGGGTCTACTATTACTGCTTCGCCACTAGGGGCTACCAAGATCCAAAATATTCCAAAACTTCATGGGTAATGAAGTACATCAGCGAGATATATTCATCATGTTTCCATGGCTGCTTGAAGGACCTGGGACAAACTTCACACTACAGGCTTAACTTATGAATGCGTATTAACTGATGAGTAAGGAATGAATATATCACCAACTATGTCAAACAAACAAAACAGAATCCTGTTTATCCCCTCTGGGCCCATCGTGGCCTGGGATCCAGGAGTCACTGCCATGGATTCAGAGCCGACTGTTGATATCATGTGTTGAGATCTGTCTGTGTGTTTACTGTATGTGAGAGTGAACAGAGACAGGCTCTATGCAGCGGGCAGGCTGCGCTGGGCGCTGCTGTTTGTTTACATGAGTGTCTGGCCGATGTGTTTCTTCCCTGTTGTTAGCCATGAGAAGCAGAGAGATGAATCATCCGCTGCTCATTCCTCTCTGTCTCTCTGGGGAACGGCCGCAACACAGCACTGCCATGAGGAACCTACTGGGCAAAACACACACACATACACATACATGTAACACACACGTACATAGGCATGGATATACATGTGCATGCATATATGAAAGCACACAGACACACAGATTTAAATGTGAGAGGATGGTGGACGGAAGAGGATGACAAGAGAATGACTGAAAAGTATGGAATGATGTTATCATTTTCTCACTAATATCAAAAAAACATCCATATTATTTTATGGAGTCATCAATTATCAATTAATCTAGTATTGAGTCTTGCAAATCAAGTCTCAGTCTCAGTCTGGCAAATCACCCCCAGAATGGGGTGAGGCAATTTCACTTGTTCCCAATGCAAATCAAGTTTAATAAACTTCAATTCAAGAATTCTCTTGAATCAAGATCTGCCTTATTTGGCCTTGTTTCAAGATATTGACACACTCAAGAACATTCCTGGAACAAATGAAACTGCTTTGGAAACAAATGAAATTTTTTTTTTGCTTAGATGGGATCGAAAAAGTAGTAGTAAGAGTAATTATGAGATTTACATTGTTGTTTCTGATATCTGGTCCTTCCTTTGTTAAACATGTGAAATGAGTGGGCTTTGATTTGGGGTTAGAGGGTTACAAGGTTAAGTTTAAGGTTATTTGTTTGTGTTTCTGTCTTTAGAGTGGACTCATTATACAGGTGCGTCTACATCCAGCCTTGTATACCTCTAACAAAGAAACTTCTCATGCTCCTGCACATTTTATCAATTTTGTTATCCAGTGTAGTATGATAGCGGATCTCAGAGTAGGAAAGTATTTTCTCTGAAGGAGACAGGAATATATTTTTCGTTATAGGGAACGAGATGAGAGGTTGCAAAGTAAAAAAAAAAATAGAAGAGAAGCTTCATTTGACTAATGCAGTGCTGAAGGCAAATTTATATTTAGCTTGTTGACTTTCATACTGCAAATTAGTAATAATTAGCCTTCACCATCATAGTGCAGCGCACACACACATGCGTGCACACACACACACACACACACACACACACACACACACACACACACACAGTTTCTCCATACTGTCTTTCCCATACTTGTGGATGTGGTATCTGGGGTTTGAGTGACACACTGAGCCGGGCTGGAGCCTCACAGATCTCCAGTTCCCTGCAGTCTCACAGACACATGAATAAGTCATGTTGTGTCTGGGCCTATAGGTTTACTGCCGGTCCCGGAGCAGGCTGCAGCCGAAACACTCTGGGATCAGCAGGCATGCAGCAGGGATGAGACGATGGAAGGCACAACTAAATCCAATCAGGCTTGAGTAATTGTAAGACACACTTTCACAGATTAGAGTTTTGCACAAAGGTTTGTGTTCTGACGGACATAATGAGCAGCAATTCGGTGTCAGCTTTCTGTTTTGCCCTGTTGATCTGTTGGCTTTTTCCGCACCACTGAAGGAAGATAGAAAGTCATTGGTGTAAAAACCCAACACAGCACCTCACATTTCCTGCTGCTCTGTGAGTTAACCACTGAGGCTGAACAATAGTGTGCCTCTTCCTTTAGATTCAAACCTAGATTTTTGTTAGTTGTAGGTCAGACTTGTTTACTATCACCCCTAACTCAACCTATGGCACCTCTGTGATGTTTTGCCCCTCATATCAGTGTGTTTGCTGGGCCCAAACCTTCACCCTCCAGGTCTATTTATAGTCTACAGTAGTGTCAGCAGCATGGCTCTCTAAAGCTTTTCTTTCTCTCCATTAGCCCCTCCTATCACACTGTTGCATACAAAGTAATATGAGAAATAATGTGAGAGCAAGAGGCATTTTTTCACCAAAAGTCTAGATTTATGGCTATCATAATCAGATTTAATCATTTGTCAATGTTTCTATATATTTGGAATGACACTGTTTGATGAAATACTTTTTCAAAATGTACTCAAAGCACAGCCGTTGTAATATAAAGTTCATTTTATATGTATCTTGGTCAACATTGCTACAAGGTATGGAATGGGTGGGTTTCTAACAGTGATTTTTGTATTTGTTTGATAGTTTGCATAACAGGGAGACAGGAAAGACTGGAGAGAGAGATGCAGACACAGGAAGCTGTGGGTACATGGTTTGTGCCAACCGAGACGGCTCTAAGTAACTTGTGTCCTAGGAGATTGGAACCAGACCCAGAAGATCCCACCAAGAATTGAATGTTGATTGAGAGTTGAGGGTGCTACCATGACACCTTCTGTCAGGGTAGGTGAAGATGCTGAGTCGTCTACAACCAGGGCCGATTTATGGGCTCTTATGTCTATAGACTCACTATTTCTTCCTCTTCGCACAAGTTTAACTTCTCTTATTCCTTTTGTCATGTTCTAGTTTTTCTCTGCTTCATGGGATAAACTGAGATCTGTTCTACAGTCTATATTTGGGGAATTTTGAGACAATGAAACCAATCTGATTACTTACAGTCACAGAGCAAGATGCAAAGATGAGAGGCCTATTTGGTTTCAGTGTTGAGTGGCAAAGAACTCCTCATTCATTCATTATTTTTCCAGTAATGAGTAGAATAATAAATCACTTTCACCATTTCAGTAATTATATTACAGTTACCATTCAAACAAAATAAGTTAGTGTACTTTTGCTATCATATCCTATTATTATAGGTGACTTCTCTCCGGGGGAGGGAGAAAAAACTCAGAATTTCTGAGATTAAAGTCAGACATTTGCGAGTTAAAAAAGAGGAATCTCTGCATTAAACTTACATTGTTTCTTGGCGGCATTAGGCCTATGTCACTGCGTGGTTTATATTATATTACATTAAGTCAACTGGGAATAGCGTGCTTATAATCATTCATAACGAGTGGGTGGTTTGTGCGGATCAACGTATAATGGGCAAATGACTCATGGATGGATCGTTCACGTTAATTGACGAGTTTTCATGAGGTGCTGCGTGATTTCTTTGTGAATTCGCTTCAAGCCTAACTCTTGCTGCAATGTAGTTATGCAACTGTATTTTGAATATCTAACATTATCGCACGGTGCTTATGCGATGTAGATTGATTTTCAAAACTTGCAGGTCCCACCGAGATTTGAACTCGGATCGCTGGATTCAGAGTCCAGAGTGCTAACCATTACACCATGGAACCACATGGAAGACCTGTGAATCCAATGTCGTCTCCTGTTGCTGCTGAAGGACGTAGTGAAGCGAGGAAAATATATTTTCACTTAACTATTTTCCTTTTGCTGAGAATCAAACGCACTAAGATCCGGACAAAGTCTTTGTTATTGCTGGAGGCTTATTTCTTTCATTTGACCTTGAACAATCTGTATAGTTGCAGGGTAAGCTACAGCTACTGTTTGAGTCACACCATCTAGTCCTGCAGGTGACTTCAATTTAGTGGGAAAAAAAGAAAGAAATAATTGTTTTGCAGTTGCTTATATTTTGCATATACAGGGTGTGACAATGTCTGGATAAGAAGCTAAATCCACCCATGTCAAACCTAAAATTATCTTTGCGAGCAGTGATATACCTGCTGGCAATTATTTTTAATTTTATTTTTATTTATTTTTTTGTTATTACATAAAAATTTGCTTTGGATTTCTTGTTGTATCCTGTAGCCTATCTGAAGTAAATGTACTTGTATGAGATAGAAGTGGAATAGAGTGGAATAGAAACATGTATTTCTCATTTCCTTTAAAACCTTTGTTGTTGTAGATATTGCCTTTTTGCCACACACTTTCTGTCCCCAATCAGCTTCTCACAGAATTGAATTTTTCAGCGCTGCTTTGTGAACTCTACCTGTAGTGGATAAGGAGAGCAGAGGGGCCCTGTGTACAGTCTGTCTGTGTAAAGGTGAGTTCACTGATAACTTGATGACACTGGCCAATCTTTCACAGAAATTTAACCCTCTACAAACTGTAATGTAAAAAGTGCTGTGATAGTGTGACTTAATGTGTAGAGATAGCCTTATCTTAGGTAGCTAGAACCTGTGTGTAATCTCCACAACCAGGTAATATTTGCTTGTAATATTTAACGTTTATTGACCCCTAGTGAGATTATTTATTTTGTTATCTATCTAATTTTCTTTTGTTATCTCTTCTTCAGTTGATGTAAATGGTGTAAATGCATTGAATAGTACATCCTACTAATAATAGTAGTTATTATTAAAAATACCCAGGCATACTATGATGTGAGAGGCAGATATTTTGGGTGGTAGGCTAATTTTAAGAGGCTAGCCTAATCTCTTTCTACTCTACTGCAGGGACAACAAAGGCTGAGACCATGGATGCATTAAGGCTGAGACTTGTTGCCATTTCCTACACAAATGATGGACAAGGAGGTTGTTCAGTGGCTCAGGCTCAGAGTTTTAAGTTTGAGATTACACAGGCTGCCATAACATGGGGGAAAGACGGGACCTTTCATCCCACTGATGCTGGTAAGGTCTACATTTTAAAACTCTAACCTATTGTTAAATATATATTAAGACTCACAGATAAAAATCAAGGAACCTCAGCAGACACAGTTCATGTCTTCCAAAGATTTCTTTCTAGCTCTCTTTTAGCCTTTGATGTATTGAAGCAATTCCCATTCTATGTTACAATCAGTTTGAAGGACTTTTAGGGTGTCAGAAGCTAAACAAAGGAGTGGTTTAAGACATGTGACTATCTTGTCTTTAACCCGGGCAGCTCACGTCAAAAGGCATAAATTGAGTCCCTGTGCTATTCAGAGCTTGTGCTGATGCTGGTTGGAGAAGGCACAGGAAGGTCTCCTAATATACGTAGATTTCCTGTCACAACTTTTCAGAAGACTAGCCAGGTTAAACTTGAGGTGGGCTGTCCCTTCTGGCTCCAGCGTTTATATGCCAGGTGTCAGCTGCCTGTTGGGACCTCACCTCACCGCCGCAGCTGTCTCCATCCTTAGCCCCTTTTCTGTCTCCTCTCCTCCTCTCTCCTCCTCTCCTCTCCTCTCCTCCTCATTTTATACTGGGGAGAGCTTTCGGCCTATTCTATAGTTTCTAGAAGGCCATCACATAGGCCTAACATAATGAAGAAATACTGAATGAGTTTGTAAAAAAAAAAACGGTTGAATGAGAAAGCAGAAGTTTTATTTATGAATCCAAACATATTGCACCAGAGGTGCTGCTCCGGGCTCATCAAAGCGGAGGCGAACTCTGTAGGAATCCATTAAGAATTTCTTTTAGCATCATTAGAGATCATCAGAAGAGACGCCTCCAGTGAGGGATTAGCTTTTATCTGCCTCAGGGCCGTGCCCATTAAAGGGGAACACTACTCACTTAACAATTCATATATGTCATTCCTATCATCTGAGACAGTCCAGTCGGTATTTATTAACAACTCAACAATTCTCTCCCATAGCCAGGATAACTCAGTCAGATAACTTGAGATGTCTTTTTGTGGTATAATTTTGATCTGTATTTCATAGTTTCAATGTTATATTTGTATAGTAGGCAGATCCCTCTGAAAATTATTACAGGATTACTATTCTGCTTTTTGGAAGGAATAGGCCTGGTGATTGGACTACACTTAATAATAACATGGCTGGTATATCTTTGAACTTACTCTGCCTTCAGATACCATAATTAGTATTTCAGGGCACATGAACGACTCAACAAAGTAATAAATATGACTGGAAAAGTAGGAATTTTCTATAAGACCCAAATGGCCGAGATGTGACGTTTAGTGCACGGAAAGCATACAATATGTCAATAATTGCTGACAACAATTATTACTAGGCCCATATGTTATTGTTTGGCATCCCATGTTAATAACTAGTTTTGTAGCCTATGTTTCTATTTACTCTTTATTTAACTTTCAGCTGACATGCATTTTTGTTTTTAATAAATTAAGACATCATGGCCTGACATGGATTTTCTCCTCTCCCTTCTGCCACCACAGCACAAACCAGAACTGCCGCTTGATTCCTAAATCAAAATCTCAGCCACCGAAAAAATACTTTTGTTATGGGATCCACTTTGTTAGTATTTCCTACTAAAAGGCATTTGAATGTGTCGTATTTACAACTGCTGATCTAGGAAGCAGGAGCTTACAGGGAGCACTTGAAGGCAGCAAGCGCCTGTGGTGTAACTGTATCCTTTAATTAAAGGATACAGTTAAAGAAACGATTTTTAAAAGGCGTGATTGGTTTAGAGCTACTGTTTTTTGCATGTAAGCCACTTGGATGCTGCTGTAGCCTACAGACCCTCTGCAAAACATCCTGCACTGCTTAACCTAAAACGTCAGCACGTCCCTACGTGCCCTGCTCAAATTGAGATTCTCATGCTGCCTTCATGTACTCCTGGGAAGCTTTTACTTTGACGTCCAGCTGCAGACCCACGACGCTGGAGCTTGTTCCACGAGTCTGAAGCTGCATGATATTGGCTTACTTTCCGTTTAGACAGCAGTAAATACAACTTGTCGCGCATTGAAGGGCTTTTGGTCGGCAACAGCAAAATAATTTTATTCTGGCTGTTATTTATTTCAAGGGGTACCGAGCTAATTTGTACTGCAGCGACAGAATGAAGAGGAAATCAGGTATGTAAATAACGTTTTTTTTTGTCTTTCCAAGTGACTTTGCTGGGTCGTTCATGTGCACTTAAGACGTGGATATTTCTGACAGTACTTGAAGGCAACATAAGTATTTTGCGTTTGCGGTCTGGGCAAACGAAGATGAAAACATTGGTTTGAGCCTCGGGACGAGTCTAACCCATCTGAAAAAGTGGGATTGGACGAAACCCCTTCTCACACTTATTTATGGTTTATGCCTACCGCATTTGAACGATGTACGCCGTCTTTACATCCCGCTTCCAGTTTATGATGAGAAGGGGAGTCTGGAGCCGAGGGATCGGGAATAACGGAACACAGCTGACAGAAGGATCGACCGTTGGACCCGGTAAACAAACGGTCGCATGTACAGATGTGAATCGTGTATTGTTAGAAAGCTAATGAAAAAGCTAACGGTAAGGGGTTGGGATTGCCAGGCAGACATCCGAGTAGAAAGCAGGTGGGCCAGAGATGGGAAACGACACCGCACTGCTCCAAATCCATCCGCTTGAGCAAAGAAGGATAGCCAGTCAGCCAAAATATCCTCGGGGAGAAAACTGCGTTTTTTCAACGTTGTAACTCCGTGATAACACTGTTTTGCTGCACTGCATCCGACTCTTAAACAGAGTGCCAACGTAGGTTTGTTGGTGCGACCAGCTTTATTATTTCTGTCTCATCACTTTGAATCCTGCAAATATGTCCTTCACAATGGAGGATAATTTGGAGTCGGGGTGGGTAGCCGTTCGGCCGAATGTGTTTGAGGAGAAGGAAAAGCACAAATTCGTCTTTATCGTCGCCTGGAACGAAGTGGAGGGCAAATTTGCCATTACGTGTCATAACAGGACGGTGCAGAGGAGAAGCTTTGGAAGAGACCCTTTGGTGGAGACGACGACCCAGGAGGAGGATAAAACAAAATGGCCCAAAAGTCCCGTCAAAGATAAAGCGGCCAAGAGCCCTAGCAAAGGAGCGAGGGGAGCTGCGGTTCAAGGCTTCAGCCCTAAGGCAAAGTCTCCATCCATGGCAGCGACAAAATTAAGCCCTGCCAAAACTGAAACTGCGAGCAAAGGTGCAGCATCCCCGGTCAGCCCTGAAACTGAGGTACTGGAGTCAATAAGAGACGACCCCGTTTCCTCCACAGTCGACAGCTTGGACCTGGAGGAGTTGGACAGTCTGTGCAGAGAGGACTGCAGCTGGGCCGGGCTCTTCTCCTTCCAGGACCTGCGGACGGTCCACCTGCAGCTGTGCTCTGTGAACTCGGACCTGGAGCCATGCCTCCCGGTCTTCCCGGAGGAACCGGCGGGAATGTGGACAGTGCTTTTCGGCTCGGCGGAGGTCCCCGAGACCGAAATGGACGAGCTGTGTTACCGTTTACAGGTGTACCTGGGCCACGCGCTCGATACGTGCGGCTGGAAGATCCTGTCGCAGGTGCTGTTCACGGAAAACGACGACCCAGATGAATACTACGAGAGCCTGAGCGAACTGAGGCAGTCCGGGTACGAGGAGGCTCTCAACCGCGCAAAGAAACATCTACACGAGGTGAGAGGTTTCTGTGCCATTTCTGAAGCGTCCTCCCACGACTGAGTGTCTTTTTCAGGACCTCACATTCACACAGTTACACACATTCACACCTGTGAGCTGCCCAGTACAACCGAAGTCTTCTACTGTTGACCAATGAGCAGCTCCACTGGAGTAGCTGAGGTTGACGTGCCTTGCCCAAGGGCAGCTTAAGGGTAGTTGTTGAGGAAGTGGAATTACTCATTCACTTTCTGCAGCCATGCTTTCCCTGTACCTGTTTCCCTGTTAATTTGAAGTCAGAGCATTTACAGAAGCACTTAGAGGGGTTGCAACACAAAATAGTACATCAAACATGGTTAATAGGTAGTTAATAGGGAATTTATTCCCTATTATTAGTTATTATGTCAGAGCAAGAAAGCTGTATCATAGTCATTGGCGAGACCACGTGTTCCCAGTGGCATATTGGGCCTGTATTCAATTACAGTATAGGACTATCACCAGTGATGTAGTGATATATTAAAGTGGGTAACCTGACCTTCATAAGGCAAACAACCACCAATATCAACAAAAAAGAATTAGGCCTAGGCCTATATTTTAAGCAAAGCATTAATTTATGCTTGTTTTCTTTGCCTCATTTTGATAATACTTACTATGATCTACTATGAATTTACATCATCGAGATTGATGTCATCCTAAAATGGTAAACAAACTTTATTCTGCAAACAAAAACACAGGTAAACTGGGTTTAGGTGTGTTTAACCTCCACTAATACACTGCCCTATCACATAATCAAGCAGACCAGATAATCCCAAACCATTATAATCAGTGATACAAACTAGTGGTCTTCCTTCTTGTCGGGGAACTGCATAGAGGTCCTGCTGGCCTCTGTGTATGCACTTCTTTTCATGGGTATATGGTATATATATAAGTTCAGCCAGTGGGCATGATGTTTATGAGAAGCCAAATTGGTTTGGATTATACATTAATAGGTGCCTATCTAAGGGATGAAAAGAACCATCTGGGAGCTCTGTGAGGAGGAGAGGCCACCAGATGTCCCGCATTTTCCATGTGGAACAATGCATGCCACAGTCTAGCATCTAGAAGCACAATAGGAGAGATCATAAATAGACAGAGAGAAGTGAGAGCATCTGTCACCTAACCACTACCTACTGATGAGATAGTTGGCAGGGATTTGTGTCCATTATCTAATAATGCATTCATATGTGTTCATTCGGTTCATTCACATCAAAGAAGTAACTTGAAAATAACTCACTGACTAACTAGTAAGAATTTGTAAAATCATGCAACTATAAGCACTTTATTTACTCAGCATGGCTGCCTGCTGCTTACACAGCTGAGAGCACCAAGAACTACACACACATACACTCACACACTCACACACACACACACACACACACACACAGATTGCAGACTCCTTTTAGAATCTGCCTGTTTGCCTAAATGATGTGCCAAGTCATCTTCTTTGAGAGCAGTGACATTGAACCCACTGATAGACTGGCAGATTGTTACCGTGACTTTGCAAACTGTCAACGGTTAGTTATTGTGTCCTAATTAATCGGTATATAGCATTGCCACCATTTATATTGGGCCACCCTTGGTTATTTATAACTTCAAGACTTAGGTGACACACTATATTTCAATTTTTAATGACTTTGAGACACTGAATATCAGATGTTATATCAGATTTCTTTCTCTCTATATATCTCTTTCTCTGTCTCTCCCACTCTCACTCTCTTTCATTCTGTCTGTTGGTGTGAGAAGACATGGCATGTAGAATATATCGTTTTTGGCAGAGAGGGGTGATTGGTCTGGACAAGGGAGTGAACTATCAGGCTAAAGGCCCAGTCCATAACTGCAGTATGGTGCATTCCAGTAAAACACTGTCAGCCCCCTCCCGGCTTTGTTTACATGATGATTTATTGGATTCAAGGCATTATTTTGCTCTAAAATGTATTGCCTCATTTTTTGGAACTAAGAACTGATATATGATAGCTAAACACAAGTTTTACATGCATTTTCAAGATTATAAAAGGTTTCTTTAAAGTCTAATGTTCATAATGTTCACTGGAGTAAAACAATCTTGTATTTAATCTAATCAAATACTTGTCCCAATATTTAAATGATCAACTAAATTCTGGTTTGTATCTTTAATGTAGACTTACCAAATACAGACTGCAACAGACAGTGAAGACATGCTCCAGACGGCATACACATAGTGCCCATACCTACAGCAACAGCTTCTCTTACATACCAGCAAGAGCCAATGATTGATTCACTGCTCTTAATATAAACATACATGGTATTGATGCTCACTGGCTCTCAAATTATCCTACTAATCAATGGTGTTAGATTAATGCAGCCTTGACTCATGGAGCCAGAGTTCCCCGGAGAGAGAGAGGAGAGAGAGAGCATGAAGCTTAAAGCAAAGTAGTGGTGTCTCCAGCAGTAAGTGCAGCAAGCTCACAATAGGCTTGAATGTGTTCATATCTGCGTGTATGTGTCTGTGCAAAAGTAAGGGAGAGAGACCAGAGACTACATCCATTTATTGTGTGAAGTGGTGTGTTTATGTGAGTGTCTGGCCAAGGCGTTTCCTCCCTGCTCTGTTTTTGGCAGTGAAAGGAGGCTGTGAGGAACAGAGACGAATCACCCACGACTCATTCCATCCTATATCAGTCCCACACCCACTCCCATTCGCACAGAGTGCAAGCACACACACACGCACACACAATGAAGAAAGAGAGAGAGAAACCCAGACACAGGAAGCCGTGCCTCACTGCCCTTCCTGAACAAGAAACATCAAACAGCAGAGCTATCAGTCTCACAGAGTCTGCACCAAGCAACCCAATCTAATGTGCTCCAATTGTTTCAGTAAATGTCAATCACTGTATGGGATTTCCAGTTTGCTCAAAGGTGTATTCATCTTGAGGTTGAAGGAGGAACTGCTGATCTCATTCTGTATTTCATCACAGCCCGAGCTTGTGTGACTACAGCGGTAGTGCTGTGCAGTCCATTTAAACAAAGTCACAGTGGCGTTCAGTCTGGAGGAGTCTGTTGTGTGGTAGCTTTTACACACACACCCATACACGCACACACATGCACACGCTGGCCTATTGATCATCCCACTCCATTCACAGGCTAAGTTGATGGCTTTTTCAGCGCTCGCTGGTAGCTTGCAGGATTGTTCGGTCTGATAAAAACGTGTGTGTATTGATCTTATTCCCAGCAGTAGGAAGGACTCCGCCCATCCAGCCATGGGTTGTTCACTGAGAGACAGCGCTCAGACATATACCCCTATTATTTACAGTCACACAAAGCATCCACTTGACCTCAGTACCACTGAGAAACAATCTTCCATTCAGTGCTGAGTGACACTGAAAGATATATTTTAGTGTCTTCCTCTGACCCTCAAATACCTTCCCTTTCTAATACGTTTCCTTTTTAACTGACTTCATGGCACTGTTATATTGCCTTTTGTGACAAACCCCAACCATCTGGCTCTGAAGTAGACAAATTAAACTGTAATTTCATCCTGTAGTATCCCTCTCTTTATTTCCTTCTCATTCTGCTACCCTGAAGGTTATTTATGTGTACACAGCAATAAAAGTAATTTCCTGTGTGTGTGTGATGCAGTTGCTGGAGAAGCACAGGGCCATGGACAGTATGGTGGAGCTGTTGGAGGTGTATGAGGAAGAAGACCAGGCCTATGGAGGCCTACTGGAGACCTCCACACAGCTCTACCAGTACCTGCTGCAGCCCTTCAGAGACATGAGGGAGCTAGCAATGCTACGCAGACAACAGATCAAGGTAACACACAGTTCACACATGTACAGTATGAATGTATGCATGGCCGCAACAGGGGAGGCTGATCCTCCGCAATGTTTGGGATGTTTTCCTTTAAAAGTAGGTTGTTTAGTCTTGAGTATAGTAGACCTATTAGCCATACGGTTTTGGGCCAAATGTTTTTACCCTGCAATTTACTGAGGCCTGTCCTGCATTTTACCAGCCCCCACTGACAAGCACATATACACACACAGATGGCCGGCTGATTTAAATAAAGTGAAAAAATGGTGGACAGTTAGAGAAAGGCATAGAAGGTGAAATCCAAAAAAGAGAAAATTACTGAAATGACTGAATTATTAATATTTTTGTTGTCTCTGGTATTTGGTCCTATTGCTGTAAGCTATGTGAAGTGTGTGGGACTTGTTTCTGGGTTAGGGGTTTATTTAGATGCAGGCTAAACTGGGTGCCTGCATAGGAAGTTGGCTATTATGCAGGTGGGCCAAGATTCAGTGCTGTGTTTCTGTACAGGCACCGACATGCAAACGGTCGTAAAACACAATAGATGGTCAAAGGAAATTCTCATGCCCCTTAAAATAGCTTCTGCCCTCTGTGTGTGTGTGTGTGTGTGTGTGTGTGTGTGTGTGTGTGTGTGTGTGCGTGGTAATGCCTTATGGTTAAAAAGCCTTTTCTGCACATGGAAGGGCAGTGATATATGTTTCATTCCAGAGGGAAGAGGGAGGATGTTTAATGGATAAATGGAGGAAAGGCTTTGTTCATCTATTGCAGTGCTGATGGCACATTTATATTTAGCTCATTGACTCACACACGGCACATCAGTAATAGCACCACAGTAGGCTACTGCACGACATGGGAGTGAGTTTGCTTGCAAGCGTGTACACGTGCACAGACACGCACACCCCACAAACACAAACACACACACACACACACACACATTGTTGCCCAACCTTGGATCATGATATCTCGCTGCTAGTTTTGTCCTTTTCCATACTGTCTCACATGCTTCTGGAATGTGGCAGCTGGGGTTTGAGTGACACACTGTGAGCTGGAATGAAGCTCCACGAATCTCCAATTTCCTGCAGTCTCACAGAGACATGAATAAGTCATGTTGTGTCTGGGCCTATAGGTTTACTGCTGGAGCAGGTTGCTGCTCTGGGATCAGAAAGCGTGAACCAGAAATGAAAAGATGGTAAAGTTAAGTCAGAGTGCTTTCACACCTGTCTTCTTAGGTGTGGCTGAATGAATCCTCTTAGCTCGGTTCCTTTGGGGAGGTGAGAACTTCCAGCGTGAACCCTGGAGTTGCTCGACATTAGAAGGCAGTTGGACTGAAAACAGGAAAGTAGGCAGGAAATCATGCATTTAATTAAGCTGAGTGACCGGTTGTTGTTCACATTCCTCCATCCCTCTCTCTGACATATCCCTCTTGTATGTGCATCAACACCATCACTCTCTGCCTTTACCTTGTTTGAAAAGCTCAAATACATTAACTAAATGATAGTCTACTAAGCAAATCACATTTGTATTAAATCACTGAAGTGAATTTAACACTGCAAAAAAAAATTTGAAAATTATTTCCATTGGAAACAAGTGGAATGAACAACATTTTCTTCACTTGTTTTACGAAAAATATTATTTTAAGATTTTAATTTTTTCCTAAATTTGTAATTCTGACACATAAACCACATGATAAAGTTTGTGTTGTTGATCAATTGGCAATGGAAACTATAACCAAACTAATACAAATGTGCAACAACAATTTCACCCTATATTCAGACTAATTCAGATGCACAATAGATGAGAAAATATCCTCGAATTTTATTTGAATGCTCAACATCTATTGTTATGCTATGCTTCCTGCTGCTAAATGATATGACATGGTGATGAGATAAGATGCTATTGATTGGATTAAACTTGCATTAGGGATTGTGTTTAGATTAATTTAATGAAAAATAGATCATTTGGTGTCAGTTGTCTGTTTTTCTTCACTTACCTTATCAGATTTCTGATTATTTGATTTATTTCCAGCCTTTTAGCACCTTCACCCAGTTGTACCATTTCTGTGCAGTGGAGTGAGTGATATTCAATTAGTGTGGCCTTGACTCTCCTGTAGGTTCAGCAGGCTGCTGATACAAAACCTCAGTATAGCAAGTAGCTCCTATTTGTCCAGAGTACTCTGTTAGTCAACCACTCAATATCAAGGGCAGGACTGCATATCTGTCTCTCTCACTTTCCTCTCACAAAGCAGGAAATCACGTTCGGCAGTAGGTCAAAGTTGACAGTCAGCTGTGTTTGCTTTCACCCTCAATCCACTTCTTCACCGCTCAGTTGTGTTTGCCCGAGCTTGTTCTCTTCCTTTCTGTCTCGCTGCTGTTGCTCTCTCTAGTTTTTACACACAGTACATCAAGTTTGTTCATAGATACACGAGCCCATGAATCCCTGGGAGGCTTTTCCAGAAAGGAAGCGAAAACCATAAAACCTACAGGTCCCACCGAGATTTGAACTCGGATCGCTGGATTCAGAGTCCAGAGTGCTAACCATTACACCATGGAACCTCTTACTGGTGCGGGCTGGGGAGAGGGAGGGTTAAACCTCCTCTTCCGAGGTCTATTTATAGCCAGTGGGAGCCTCAAGCACAACATGGCTTTCTATAGCTTTTCTTCCTCCCAGTTTGCCCTTACTTGCGGGTTTGTTTTTCTTTTTCTATTCCCTTTTCCTGCTCCCTGCTCATTTCATTCTCTCAGTATTCAGGTCTATAGTTACACAGTGCTATTTTATGTATGAAACATTATAAGTATATAAATGGTAAAGGAATCCATAGGGAACATTGTATGTGAATTATCTGTGTCTATGTTGTAGGCCAGTGATACGAGCTGAAATTCTGCATCAGTTGTCAGTATTTCTATATGTGTGGAATGTTGCAACGTGGGGAAATACTGTGACAAAAGTCAAAATTCTGCTTGCAGGGTTTGTGACATCTCTGAACTGCCCCGACCTACTAGTTGAGGAATGCTGTTCCAGGATAAGTCCTGCTGCAACTGGAATGCAGGTTTCAATGTCCACACAGTGCTAGCCATTACACCATTAACTATTGGTTTATCATCAAATGAGTTTCTCATCAAACCATCAAAACATATCAGGTGTCAATGCAATGTATCCAATGCATATTCACAATCTCCTTCCTGTTTATATATTCTTTCTTTTCTATGCAGCTCTACATCATCTATAGGTTTGCTTTTTCAATACACAAAATCAACTAAACTATGTGATGTGCAGAAGGTACAACGTGGTGGGCCACTGATATATTCAGGTCATTTATATCAATAAGGAAGTATGACTTTTTCAATAATTGTTACACTACATGTTGTGGGATGTTATGATAATAAATATGGTATTTTCCACTCATTGACTTGCCTGTAGTTAAAAAAGATGACAGTGCCATTTTAGGACAGGGTTGAGAGGAAGTGGAAACTGGGTTACCTGGGACATCATTCTCATCATCAGTCTTAATTGAAAATTATCTTGCCTGTTATCTGTCCAAATACATTTGGCACCCTTACATGGGTGACCATAAACAAAAAGGCCTATATTTCTTTTAGTTCCTTCTTCAAATTGAAGCCAACAATCTACACCTTAGCCTCATTGTGTCATTTCACATTAAAAATAATGAGGGTATTGAGCCAAAACAAAGACTCTATTTTTATTTTAACCTTTAAAGTTGAGTTAGGTTAAGATACACTTCCAGCGATGTCCTGCTTCACATTCATACAGTTACAATTTCATCCTATTGAAGGACCTTAGTTACCCTTTGGAAATTGATAAAACAGAAGCTATAACAGCTACAGCTATCAGACAACCGCAATGCGTGCACTTATCCACACACTAGATGGCAATGTGGGAATCTAGTTAAATGGTTCTTAGCATAAACAAGGGAAAACTAACTTAATGCTAGTTTCAAGTGTGTGTACTCTGTATAAACACTGTGTATTCACTGTTTACTCACTATATGGCATGGTATTACATCAGTCGGCCTGCTCAGAGAAAACAGCTGTCCCATGAATCCCAAAATTCATATGGTCACCTTGTTAACAAGAAGACATGATTGAGTGTTTTATGGGTTGCCTGGTAGGAGTCAAGTGGAGTAAAGTGAGATGGTAGGTAGAGCAGAAGTCAAAAGGGGTTAGCTAGTGGGAAAACCAGATAGCGAACACAGCATGGATGGATCTACATCTTACAAGATTTTGGAAGATGATTACTTTAAAGAAGTAAGATGAAGTAAGACAGAGTAAGATGATCTGTATCAGTTGTCAGATGTACCTTGGTGCAGGTATCTGACCCTGTCTTTGTTCCACCCTAACAATTTGGTCTTTTTTTATGTTTCTCTCACTTCCTTGCTAACCATTAGACCATAGAAGCTGACATAATCGCATTCAAATTTTTTTGCTATAATCTAAAGATGGAGTATGAAAAAAATGTTATGAGATGTTTTTTCAAATGAGTAGAGGGGGTGATACTTTATAGTCTAGATTTTTTTATACTTTCACATAGATTTTTTGAATTTCAAATCCACTTTGATAGAAATGTGGATTGGAATCTACCGTGAATCTACTGTGTGTAGATTTTATAGCACAATTCCACAAGAAAATGTGCAAAAAAGCCAGGAGGGTGAACACTTCTGTTTCCTCACTGTATTACACTGTATTTCATTAAGCCAGTCCCATGAATCACAAAATTCAATTGGTCGCATAGTTAGCAAGAAGACATTAAGTGAGATGGTGGAGAGAGGAAAGGCTAAAGGTGAAAATGAGTTTTGCTAGTGGAAAAGAGTAATGAAATAACCAACAGAGAAAAATGATCACGGCGTGGAAAGTTAATTGACAAGTGTACCTTCTTAAAGGGTAACTTCGGAATTTTTCAACCTGGACCCTATTTTCCCATCTTTTTGTGTCTAAGTGACTAAAGGGGACAACAATTTTTGAAACTGGTCCAGTATTGAGCGAGATCACTTCAGAAGCCGCGAAACAGGCTGCAATGTAATCCGACCGGGCAAATCGCACCGTCAATGTACGTCCACTAAAAGTGCTTGTTTTTGCCACTGACAGGCTCAGATTGTTATTATAAGTGTCTGACAACATTATGGAAAGGACCCTACAGAGAAATTAAACGTTTTTCTTTACCTTTCGCTTGATCCGGTCTGTGTGTAACCAAGTCTCGCTCAAGTCTCGCGAGAGTTGAGTTGTTGCAGGAAGTTACACACAGACCTCGCTCAATGCTGGACCAGTTTCAAAAATTGTTGTCCCCTTTAGTCACTTAAGACACAAAAAGATGGGAAAATAGGGTCCAGGTTGAAAAATACCTAAGTTACCCTTTAAGTATCTGACCCAGTCTTTGCTGTACCTCAACAATTTGACCAGTTTTCACAGAATGTGTGTTTCTGACTCCCTGGTGGTCTGAGTGGTTGGCTCTTCTTAAATTAAGGGTCCACTGATAATTGAACTCAGATCAAGGTCAAGTCTACTTTATTGGTATAGCCCTTAATCACAGTTACAGCCTGAAAGGGCTACACTGTGCCCACATTATGAATTAATACATGAAACATCCCCAACCTTAGACCTCTCTATAGCATGCTAGATATTGATTGTACTATTCCAATTTTTGACATTGTTTTCCAAGAGAAAAGGCTAGGTTTATGTATCTTGTCATCTTGTACCTTCACAAGACTACAAGAATGGAATATATCAAAAGGATTGTTATGTGTTTGTCATTTCACTTTATTGTTTAGATGTCAGGTTTCCTGTAAAATCTGGTTTCACTGAGATTTGAACTCAGGTCACTGGATTTAAAGTCCAGAGTGTGAACCATCACACCATGGAACGACACTTTTGCACAAAGGAGAGCATGTGGTATGTGGTATGTGTGTGCGATTGTGCATGTGCGCGTGTGTGCGCCCGCATGCTCTTTATTCCCATGTGCTCATTCAAGTAAAATCCAGTTGATGTTCACAGATAGAGAGAAGGGGGGGATCTCAGGACAAGGCAGTAGTAGTAGTTTACATATTGTTGTTTTTCTTCTGATTAAAGATTAAAGAAGAAGAGAGAGAAAAAAGATGAAAGGAATGACCCTTCACATCAGGAATTGCAGCGTTAAATAATACTGATGCACTGTTGAGTAGTGCAGTGTGAGGTGAGGTGAGGTGAGGTGAGGTCACTTCGGTCAGAGAAGGACGCTCTAACTTTTTAACCTTCGCTGCTGTATAGGTTACAGTGCCATCTGTCGTCCTCTTGGACAGTTTGCCTGCTTTTTTTTCTTTCATGCGGTATGTTTATTCATCTTCCCTCTGTTTTGTGATCAGCAAGGTTAAAATTTGCAGACATAGAAAAAAGAGAAGAAGATTGAAGATGGAAAGAATGCTAAGGATTGACGGAGGAGGGGATCCATACTATATTCCTTTAGTACTTGTATTTACTTATGTGGCAGAGCCAGAGACTGCTGTCGGAGCAAGATTACCAGAAGTATGTGCAGGAGAACTAGCTTCCAAAGACTGGTTAACAGAGACTTAGTAGATAGATAGTAGATAGGACTCAAGGTTTTGGGTCGAAGTGCATGTGTTTGTCTAAAGGTGAGGGTCACTGACAATCTGGTGTTTCCCATAATGAGCCTTAATCCTCTTCTAAAATGGATTGTAAAAGTCATTTAATAAAAGGTAAAAAGAGTGCACAGTGCTGCAGTATTTCAACAAGAAACATCAAGACTAACATGAGACAGGAAGGCGTTCTCTGGTTGGCTGATATGTGTTTGTAACTATAAATAATCCACTGCCATTGGATCAGTTCTTAGTCCTTCCCTCTAGCTGTGGGGATATTATATAGATAGCCCAAACATACTGCAATAGATTTTACAATTTGACATGTTACATCAATTTGCTAAGTCCAATCAATTCATTAAACATGCTGTTTGTACTGGTTGAAATTGTATTTATTGATTGCCTTGTGACAATAAACCGTGAGCAGATGAATGGCTCTATGGCACTCTTGCAAAGGTAATACTCAAAACTTTAGGTATATCTGATGACTGTCTTTGCAATAACTATAGCTCCGCAAAGGTTATGGCAAATAGGTGAATCATTGTCAGGTGTTGGAAGGACAACAGTACTGTTTGCTTAGTCATGCTGATGATGAGCATACATGTTTGTGTGCACACAGTATGTGTAAGGCCATAAATTAGGCGTATATTGTCAATGCTTCCTTCTATGGATGTTTAGCTCCCTCTACAGGCCGGCTGTCTGTGGTGGAGCCAGTAGTTTCACATGATCTCCTGGTCCAAACTGAGGCGAGCGTGACATTGTGCTTGGTCTCACTGAATAAAGAAATTAAAATGCATCCATCCCCTTTCAACAGATTTCCATGGAGAATGACTACTTGGGCCCGAGGCGGATTGACGCTCTGAAAAAGGAGGATTCTGATTGGCAGAAGAAGGCTCAGGAGGCGGTCCTCAACATCCAGGAGTTCACTGTCAAATACTTTGAGATCACTGCCAGAGCTCAGAAAGGTAAAGCATGTCATCACTGTCACTGTCACTGTCACTGTCACTGTCATTGAACAATAGACACACACTCACACACACACACGAACACATAGTGGCAGCAGTATCCTGGTATTGACCTGTGTGTGCTTTTGAATGCTAGGGCTGATGTGATTAGGTATTGATGAGGCAGTGCAGACAGCCATGCTTTGACAGGGGCACAAGGAAACAAGGACAACCTATTGATCAGGCAGAGCTCTGCCAACAGAATCTCTCTGTCCAGGGTTACTCCACACTGTGCCCCTGTTTATCCCAGTTTTTCTCAACCACTGATCGGTCTGTTTATCTGACACTTATTAGATCAAAAATCAAATAAGTGAATGACTCAAAAATTCAAATAGGAATGGAAGAAGTTGTAATGTCCAAATGCGGCCAATAGATGTCTCCCTCTGCTCCATAAAGAAAGCTTCACTCCTATGAGACCTTACTCATCAAACTCGTCACCCCTGTGTTGAGTGGGTGAGAAACTGCAATCATGCACTCCTCACGCTCTCTGTCACTATGCCAGACTGATGAAGTTATTTAATCATGTTGGTGACTCACTGTTGCACGAGCACACATCACTCTCTGGTGTGTCTCACCCAGCCTCCATCACCTGTCCTGTGTGTGTGTGTGTGTGTGTGTGTGCGTGTAGGTGTGTATGAGCGTATGAAGGTGGACCAGCGTAAGTTTGGCAAGGCAGCGTGGACAGCGGCGGTGGAGCGCATGGAGAGGCTCCGCTACTCTGTCGCCAAGGAAACCCTCCAGCTCCAGAGAGCCAGGGAGATCTGCCTGGATCAGAGGAAACACACACTGCGAGATGAGGTAGTAACACACAACACACACTTACTCTTCCGCTCACCCGCTCACTCCCTATGTCTCACAAACACATAGTTGGGTTGTAAGGTGCCGCTTGTGACGCTTTTTGACCTTTCCCCTCAGATGCAGAGTCTGTGTAGCGGCGAGGATGCGATGAGCCGCTTAGACCACATGGAGGCGCAGTACTATGAGCTCCAGCTGCAACTTTATGACATCCAGGCTGAGATACTACAGTGTGAGGAGCTGCTTCTCACCGCTCAGTTAGACAGCATACGCAGACAGATGACAGGTATGGCTGTCTGTGTGTGTGTGTGTGTGTGTGTGTGTTTAAAAAAGATTTAGGCTAATCTGTCAGTCCTGGGAAACACAGTCATGTTGACTCATTTTGCCCTGATTCCTGGAATTAGCAAAGCTGCTTTTAGAGATGACCTACTACAATACAGTACTCAGTGCTGCTGTGTGTATTACTGTGTGTAGTCTGTCTGTCAGACACCTAAATCACCTTCCCGTCTATATCTGTGTGTGTGTGTGTGTTTGTGTGTGTGTGTGTTTCCAGAGCGTCAAGACGAGGTGGTGTACTACGACACCTATGAGAGTCCAGATGCCATCGGAGAGGACGACGCTGCAGAGAGAGAGGAGCTGCGGAGACTTCAGGTCAGCGCGCGACAGCTTGAGGCCAGGAGGGGGCGCATCACCGCCAAACGCTCCTACCTGAAGAACAAGAGGGTGTGTATTCCTCACTCACACTCAGACTCCGAAAAGACACTTCTATGGTGCACTAAAGAATTTAAGGGAGCCTTGCAGTGTGCGGACTGTTCTTCCCCTATTAATTTGATGTGTTTTCTTTCCTCTCCTTCTGCAGGAGATCTGTGTGTCAAACCACACCGAGAAGCAGCAGAAACGTCAAGCCATGCAGACAGACTCCACATTCCAACAGGTCTTGCAGATACAGGTTTTCTATGTTTTATTAAAAGATGTGACTGGTTTGTTCATTGATACTTGCACAGTATAATCAGTATCTCTCTCCTCCTCTCCGTCGTCTTCTCTTTGTACCTCTCTCCCTCGGCTCCCTCCTCTAAACCCCTAACCTTCTTTCTCTCCAACAGAAGGATGATGAAGAGGAAGATGAGGAGAGGAAGAACAGCCGAGTTAGTCAGGAGAGACAGAGAACTCTTGACAGACTACGCACTTTCAAACAGGTATGTGCACTCCTGTGAACTGTTAAATATGTCAACCTGATGGTAAATTGGACTTTATTGCTGACTTTTCTTACGACCACCATCTCTCTCTCTCTCTCGCTCTCGCTCTCGCTCTCCTTCTAGCGGTATCCAGGTCAGGTGATTCTGAAGTCCACTCGTCTGCGTGTGACCCACACCAGAAGAAGAGAGCGAGGGCGGAGTGGGGAAATGGGTGGAGGCGTGGACTCTGTTTGTGTGCAGACGCAGGAGCAGCCGCTGTGCCTGAGCACCAGCGTCCAGACGGACCCCAGCTCCACGCTCACCACTCAGCCGGCCGCAACCCTCACGGCCTCGCTGCCTCCGCTGCCCGTGCCCAGTCCGGCCGACTCCTCCTGCTCTCCCTGCTCCCTGCCCTCGCTGCTAGCATCCCCCATCTCCCCTCCTCCCCCGCCTCCCCCGCCGCCTCTCCCTCTGCCCAAGGAGGATCCGTCGCCCTCCGGGAGCCCGGGCCGGCAGGGCCAGGCGCAGAAGGGCGAGGCGGAAGAGCTCTCTCTCTCCCCGCTGGGCCCTTTTATCCCTCGCTTCTTTGACAGCAGCCAACTGGAGAGCGCCAGGAAGAAGCTGAGGAAGACGCCCGAGTTGGATGCCCACAGCAGGAGAGGTACTGGAAGCAGCTACCATAAGACTGCTTGGATTCACAGTAGAAGTAGCGTCAATAGAGTCTTTCTATTGAATTAGCCAGCTACAGTGGTGTTCCTACTCAACGTGTCTCTCTCTCCTCCCCTCTCCTCCCCCTGTATCCAGTGAGCTCGCCCATGGACGAGGTGCTGGCCTCCCTGAAGAGAGGCAGCTTCCACCTGAGGAAGGTGGACCAGCGGTCGCTGCCTCCTACCAAGGACGACGACGACCCCAACAGCATCCTGGCCCAGATTCGCCGGGGGGTCAAGCTGAGGCGCGTGCCCCTGAAAGAGAGAAAGGACCAGGGCGAGCTCCCGGCCTCCACCGACCCTCTGACCAGGAGCATCCACGAGGCGCTCCGACGCATCAAAGAGGCCTCGCCTGAGTCGGACTCAGATGACGACGGGCTGGCCTGCCCGGACTGGGAAAGCTAGGATTACAGGCTCAGAAACGACAAATTATACACACACAGATGCCTGCACCCTATGGCACTGCACACTTTGTACTGTACTGCACTGTAGAGTGCTGCGTTGTACTGTACACTACACACACACACACACACACACACTCACACACTCACACTCACACTCACAAGCACTCAGAGCCCAGTCACATGTACCCAGTGACTATGCCAGGGCCTGAGTCACACCGAATCTTGTCACTAACTCACCAAATGTTCCAATGGTCTATGGTCAACCTGTTCAATTATTTTTCCACACTACATTCACCATGGTGAAGGACATTGTTAGTGTTTATTTCTACTGTATGTAACTGTGTTTTTATGTCTATAATCAGACTGTAATGATGCCATGCTTACTTTGAGTTTAAGAAATCAATCGTACTGTTACATAACTCTACACTGGCCCTTCGTGGCCACATTAACATTCACAAACACAAGCACACACATTTCACACCAACATACTGCACTGACAGTTATTTGTGAAACTGAATGCCTCATACAAAAAGCTGTAGCTCTGCGAGGTGTGTGATCTTTTTCCACTCGCCCCAAAGCACAGCTCAAGAATGAGAAACTGTAATATATTTAATGGATATGGTATGTGATTTGGTGTCACATAAGAGATTGAAAAAGAAAAGGAAGGTCCCACCGAGATTTGAACTCGGATCGCTGGATTCAGAGTCCAGAGTGCTAACCATTACACCATGGAACCACATGTCTACTAAAGAAAACAGGGTGACACTTCTAGCTCTCTTGTCTATTTCTAGCCAACCAGTACGCTATGACTCTGAGCCACACTATGCTGCATAGCTGGTTTCCTCCTGTCACATGTGTGGGTGTGGCAGTGTGAGAGAGTGTAAGGACCACCGCTTTTCTAATCTGACACTGCACACAAACGATAAATCCTTTAGTGTATGTGACACCAGATTCCTGCCCCCCCCC
This sequence comes from Centroberyx gerrardi, assembly GCF_048128805.1. Lineage (NCBI taxonomy): Eukaryota > Metazoa > Chordata > Actinopteri > Beryciformes > Berycidae > Centroberyx > Centroberyx gerrardi. The sequence goes on from NC_136004.1 coordinate 16,118,062, forward strand.
CCCCCAACCCCCCCCCCCCCCCCCCCCCGCTCGTCCTCTCCCTCAACCCCCCTCGTCGCTGCCTCCCACCCCACCCCCAACTCTCTGACTCTAACTGGACGAGGGAATATGTATTGGCCCATCTGCCTGATAGCAGCATATGGCCGGGCTGGTGGGAGACATGGACTGTCACAGTGGGTTTATCTTTCGGATCTCTGAACTGAAGCTGGAGAAGGAGAGGGTCATCTGCAGAGCTACAGATGGTTTGTTAGGAGTTTGTGCCGACACTCTGCAGAGTGTGGGCAGACTGGGCTGGTGATTCCCGAAGTTAGTATGTGGAATAGTCATGGCAGAGCTATGGAACCACGCTTGTTTGAATGATGGATGGTATGTGGGAGGCGAGATTCTCTCGGCCCTGTAGGGATTCACTGTGGGCTGCAGAGTAGGAGGCCCTGATTGATGCAGTTCCTCCTGCCTTCTTATTCACGTTCTCCGCTCTCTCCTCTCTTCTGCTGCCTCTTTTCTAATTTCTTTTCTTTCTCTCCACTCAGTGGGCAGAAGCACACACAGGAGGAGGTCTGTTACTCAGTGCTGGGAGTGAAAACTCACACACACAGGCACGCACACACTAACACACACACACACACACACACACACATTTTCATTTCACAATGAGTCCACAGTCTCCACTTCCAAATCATTTTTTTCCAATGTGGTTTTAGCACTTTCATGATGCATAATACTCACAAAGTTTCAAATCACATTATCTGTACAAACCTTTTTTTTTTTTTTTTTTATCACTGGTGAAGCATTGTATCTGTGATAATAGGCAAGTAAGTTAAAGGGCACTGTACAATATTTAGAATTGGACCTAATGAATTGTGATGGAATCCTTTTACACAGGACATTATGGGACAGTAACAGTGGGATGCTTGGCAGCACAGGAATTCGCACAAATATACATGAGGCAAAAAGATGTGGATTCAAAAACTGAGCTTTGAGTTTGGAATAGCCACAGCATGCACCGTCTTAAACAGCTTAGATACAAAGATTTCTGCTTTTTATCCACTTGTGTATTTGTTCAGAACCTGTTGCAAAAGGATGTCCATTCACTGATTTATCATGAAGTAGAAAGAACAGGCATGAAAATATATGGCACACTGTACAGCTTGAACATAGCTCAATGCTAAAGAGAGTTTTTTATTATCATCTTCCTGGCAGAGCAAATCTGAGGCACTTTTACATGTTCTGGACTTGAACCCGACATTGTGTCTCTCAGCCACTGTCACTGTCAGCACAATGATCTTCCATGGTACCATGCCATGTAGCACAGGACAGAGACCCAACCCCGACTGACTCTAACTTGAACCAAACCCAGACCTTACCTGACTTCATGTCACCATAACTGACCAGAGCGGAGTTTCCCCAAAACATCTTAGTGCTAAGGTCTTCTTTGCTCCATTGAACAATGACCAAAGATGTTCTCAGTAGTAAGACACTTTTGGGCTCAGAACAACGCGACACCTTTACCATGAACCACCCATGACCTGACTGACCTTAGCAGCACACTGTCATGTGTTTTACATTGACCCTCGTCTATAAAATTACCTGAATGCAGCTTGTTTGTCAGCTAACTGTATTTTGCATTACATCTCTTCGCTTCATTTGTATCCTCTTTTTCCAAAGCATTTCCAGCCAAAACGTTTTGTGATGTGTTTGCTTCTGAGCGTTTCCCATGTCGACCTGTTCGCCACACAGGCTGACTATATGACCCTCTGTCTGAATAAGCCAGTCAGTCACTAGAAAAGTGCAATATCACATAGAGAAACAACGCAAAAAGGATGAAACTTAATGGGTAATGAATTCAGCTTGATTGCCTAAAACAATGGACTTATTAAACATTGCAATTGTTTTTACACAGTAGTGTATAGACATACTATTCCGAGAATACCTTTTTGCCTTTACCCTTACCATTTTCATTTATTCATTTTTTATTTACAACGTTGCCCCTGCAGTTGAATAAAACCTTGTGAACCAAATTCTGAGATTGTCTGTTTCATTGAAGGACAGGAGTTGAGTCAATAATGTGTTGAAAATCAGAAAAAAATGCAATTTGCACACACTGAATTCTGCGGTCACTGTATTTGAATATAAAACATAGCATTTATCAGTTCACAGAGGAGTGTTCTTAGCCTGGTAGGGCCATCTCTGTTTAGATTTTTAACAAAGAATTCAGTTTGGCTGAAGCACCAACAGATGTGTCTCCTGATCGTTTTCACCAGCATTTGGTAAATCCTTTCACCTGCAAACACACAAGTCTCACCAATCTACAAACATCATATGCCTGAGGTACCTCTTTAATATCATGAGTTCAAAATTACTTTAAATAGTCAAAAATATTGCCAGTCTTCTCATACCTCTAAATACAATAATAATACCTACATTAAATACCATAAGTTACAAAACAGGAGAATGAAAAGCTTCTTATCCACTACTGTACAAAGGCATTCATTAACAATAGCATTAATATTAAGGTATTCCATCTCTGCCATTCTGCTGTCTTTGAGTTAAACCAGAGAGAAAAAAAACAAATCGGGTAACACTTCTCTGTACAAGGATCTTATTCCAATGTATTAACCTGTGCATTTAACTACGGAAAAATACTTTAAGTACATAATCATGCTGTGCTAGTACTTAATGGAAATCTCTTGATATAATATATAGTTACAAGAGCGTAATACAAGATGTAAATGCAGTGGTCAATCGTGATGTTAGGAAAAAAGTTGCAGCACCTGATGTAAGGATACAAGTTTTTAAAAATTAAAATTCAATGACCTTGATTTTAAAGACAGAGCTCTGAGGATGCAGCCATGAATAATTTACTGTACCGGTACTGGAACTCTTTTATAAGTACATATTTCAGTACACAACTTTTTACACTTTGTGTTGTTACACCCTTGTAAGTACAACATATATTAAGGAGGTTCACTGATTACTTGTAGAGTATTATTGTATACTTTACAATAAGTATACAATACCTTTCCATGGGTTAATACACAAGTTAACACACAAGAATAAGCCATTGTGGAGTGTTACTGCATTTAATTTATCCATCTATTCATTTACAATGCCGTCTTGAGTAGAAAGTTAATCTTATACAGTTCTATAATTGTATCATCATTATTATAATTATAACCTATTTTGTGTAAAAAAAAGAGTAGAAACTGAGTACAGTTCTGTCTTCACCCGTGAAGAGTGAAAATCTGTGGCCAGTTCCACTGAGTGTGGAGATTCACTAACTCTTAGATGACACTCTAAGCCCTTCACTGCACTACTTTGACCAGACAGGGCTGCCACACAGGTTCGCGGTCAACAGCAGTACACTTTCTGTTGGACAGGGGATCAGCTGAGTTGCATTTGACCTATCTGTATGAGTCCGCTGAGTAGAGTACCTGATAGTTAGACAGAGGCGTCGTCCAGAACCTGTCTGGTATTGCTCAGTGTGCGTGTGTGTGTAGGCCGCCGCGTCCGAAAACAGGGTCTTTCTGTCACAGCACAAACACACACATATTATGTACAAACATGTGTCCGCTTTAGGCGCGCTTTCGAAGGGCGCACGTTACGTCTGAAAGGTCGGGCCTGGTTCAGTAACACACACCACACTGAGTTTGGCAGGAAGACAGGTCAGTTGTCGGTGATGGTGGAAGCAGTTTGGATACAGGAATTCTCATGTCTAACCTAAACGCCTACGCCCTCTAAATTTTTGGGTGGCATGAACAATGCCTCTGGAAGATTCAATACTCATCTATCATATAGGGTTTTAAATAGATTGTGGATATACAGTAGTCAGTGACGTCCACTTGAGAAGTAATCAATTTATTGTAAACCGAACTCCATTTCCCAGCAGCCCCGTGTGTCCGGGCTGGGGTGTAGCAGTGATGTCACTCCAGGCCAATAGGTGTCACTGACTGGTTGGTTGAGAGCCATTCTTTAATTCTTTGTTTCCGATGACACTCTGCTGGCAGCCCAAGCGCATACATGGGACTCTGTTTCCACGGAGTCTATATTCAGCATTTCACTGTACAGTAAGTCACTTTGGATCAAAGCATCTGCTAGTTAGAGGACAGTATTTTGGGGGGATTTGGCAGCTTTGGCGCAGTTCTCTGAGTCTTAACAGCAATTATTTCCGTATGACTTTCGACATCCCCTTGGGGGGCAGTTTGGAGAGGAAGGAGAGGGGCGTGTGACTGTGCCAGTCTGCTCGCAGTGACGCAGCTCTCCCTGTCAAACAGCAGGTGGCACTGAGGCACAGTTCTCAAGTTAAGTGGGCGGGCGGGTGGGGTGGGGGGGCAGTCGCAGTGTGAAATCACAATCCAACCCCCAACAAACACAGGCAGGCATCTCTAGTATTGGAAAGATCAATGAGGCCAAGGTTACACCCGCACCAGCCTATCAACAGGCAAGATGAGGTAATCCCTGCGCTGCCTGGGGAGGGTGGGAGCTGGATGCCTGCGAGTCAGCATGTAGGGTTAGCTGCCCTCGTTGAGCAGGACCAGTATCGGGGGCAGTGTGCTGTATCTCAGTATCTGTGTTGGGGGTGTGGGAGTAGGATGGGGCAGGGAGGGGAGGGGAGGGGAGGGGAGGGCGGCGGGTGGGCAGATTATCATATGGCTCCGTCTGTGAGGTTGCGGCAGCTCGGTCTCTAGCTGGCCTCCTCTATGAGCCGGGCCAGCGTGTCTCTCAGCTCCGTCAGCTCAAAGATCTTCCCGTCCAGCAGCTCCAGCAGCGTCCGCAGGCTCTTCCTGAAGTTCTCCTGCTCCTCCTGGTTCTCCTCCAGCCGCTGCTCGGCCCCCGACAGCTGCTCCTCCAGCACCCGGCCGCGCAGCTCCGTCTCCTGGAGGAAGAGCGACAGTGTTGTTTGTATTTTCAATGTCATTAGGAGGGAAATAATAAATTGGGGGAGGGGAAACACTCAATGGCAATCTCTCTGTTCCTCTACACTGTTTCTCAACTCGCCTCAAGTTTCTGGGTTAGGGTGTCTTTCTGCTCCATCAGGTCATTCATGTTTTCCAATTCTTCTTTCATTTTTTCCATTTCCTGGAGGATATAAAAACAGATTAAAAGGTGGAAATCATATAACCATAAGCAGAATGTGAATGGGTGCTGTGAGTGCCTGGCACCCATAGCCAACAATCTAGAGAATCCCTTGGAATTAAATTACTCATAACATAAATACACATATTATGAACAATCATCGACTAATTCACTCTTGATGAAATGAATTTGTAGGGTTGGTGCAATATGGCAGATTTGATATGTGATAGTGATGCACTTACATTAATTACATAATGTGAAATGGTTAATAAACACACCAAATTTCATCTAAATGCTCATGTTGTTGTTTTGACAGCTCACTGGGAATCAGTGCTGCATTTTCTGTAGCATAACAGTTGTGAATTGTAACTGTAATTTGAGTATGATGAGTCATTTTTGCCGTTTTTAGACCTATAACATGTTTGGTAGACAGAGATCACAATTATAACTTGCACCCATATACATGAAAGGCAAGCTCAGCCCCTTTATATAAAATTAATAAAGGGTGTTATTATATGAATGTGGACAATTATATTTCAAGGCAAGGCCCTCCCCTAAGTCACACACACACACACACACACACACACACACACACACACACACACAGACACACACACACACACCTCCTCTTTGTCCCTTAGTGTATTCTCCAGTTCCTCTATGGTTTGGTTGAGCTCGGTCTTCTGGGATTTGATCACCGGGGTTTGGTTGCTCTGGCACTCGAGCTCCGTCACCTGCAGGCACATGATGGACAAGATGGAAACATATGAACTTGATCTCACCCTTTCATTTGTTCCCAGATTACTTCTTGCTTACCTGGACTCTCCCTCGTCCCAGCACTCATTTCTCCTCTGTCTTTTTTTCCTTTCCCCCATCCATACACCTTCACTCCTCCCTTACTGCCTTCCTTCCTCCGCTCCAAACTATCTCTCCTTTTCAATTTGATTTGATTTATTTGCTAAAAACGTATTTTATAAAATGTTGAACTAACAGCATTGTGCAAGATAGATAGATAGATAGATAGATAGACAGATAGATAGATAGATAGATAGATAGATAGATAGATAGATAGATAGATAGATCCCTGTGCCTCCCTCCCTCCCTCCCTCACCCGTTTGTGTAGTCTCTCGGCCTCCTCCTGGTAGGCAGCCAGTTGTTGTTTCCACTGTTTGACGTTGGCTGTGGACTCCAGCAGAGCTGCTGTTAGCTTGGCATTGTTCCCCTTTAGTGCCTCCAGCTCTGCCTCCCAGTGTTTCGTCATGGTGGGGCTGCAGGACGCAGGGACGTACATACTGTTAGTTTACCACAACAGTATCCACAAGAGATGAGAGAAACTAACATTTCCATGGTTATGGATGCACACGATGTATCTGACAATGGAAAAATCTGCAATGCAAAGTTGGGGCTCTGATGGTTTATGAACAGTCCGCACACTGCAAGGCTCCGTTAAATTCTTTTAATGCACCAGAGAAGCAATGTTTCGAGCGCAGTGGCTCTTCATCAGACATAAAGATGGTTTATGTTTTACAGGAAAGTAGAACACAGTCTGTGCTTCTGACCTCAAGCTCCTAAATGAAACCCCTGGCCTGACCACACAGTATCAGAATCATCCATCCATCCACCCATCGGCCCGTCTCTGTCCCAGTGTGGGAGGCTGACAGGGCTGCAGCGGGCACTCAGGCCAAAGGGTTGTAATCTGAGATTATATCCTCAGACTGGCTGGAGCCTAATCTGGTCCAGCTACTCACAGAGGAAAGACGAGATGAGAGACGAGGGAGACGGGCGAGTGAGAGCGATTGGATTTTGCGGTAGAGAGGCGTGGGTGAGAGGAAAAGAGGGGACAGCAGTGGGAGAAATATTTGCATACAGGCAGTGTAGGGGATAGTGCAAAGTTGGAAGCATAATATTAGATATGGATAACCTTTTGGACTCAAACATTCGGAGGGGAAAGTACTCAGAGATGCTTCTGGTGTGCATCCCGCCACTCAGATGTGAACACTGCAGGCTTTCAGTTGAGATTTACATAATGCCCACTCGCCCTGTCTCTCACACAATAGCTGCACAGCTGATTTGGAGGGGGAAATGCATGAGAGACCTAAACGTTGTCGAGTACCGACATCGAGTCAAGTACCTTTGAAAAGGAGCTCCTACTCCCACATACTTTGCAGTAATTCCTCACAGCAATAGAAGCACATACACACAGATAAATATATATATAAACACACAGAAAGAAGCTTAGCTCGCTCAGAGTGGTGAGGGTCTTTGTATGACCCATAACAATGTTGTTTTCGGTTTTGTTCCACCCCCTCACTGAAACACAAAAACACACACACACATATACACACTCACTCACTCACACAGCAGTACTCCACTATGCCATAACACCCACTCTGTAAAGCATAAAAGAGAGAAAGCCCAGATCTAATTCACTCAGTACTCCCACGGCGCCTTCAGCTCTTACACAACAGCCACCCCCTCTGAGAGTGCAAGTGTGTCTGCATGCGTGACGCATAGGAGGGAGACGACACTTCATCCTACACATGCACACACTAACTGACACACAACCACAACCACAACCACAACCACACACACGCAGAGATGCTGTCACCAAGGCACGCAGCCCCGCCAATGTATAAACCACACAGAGCAGCCACAGAGACCAGGAGAGCAGGCGAGACGTCAAGATGCGAAGATGGAGAGAGACGCGCAAGGCAAAGGAGAGCGATGGAGTGAGAAGCAGAGGAGAGAAAAGAGTGAGAGATGTTTGACGTTGGGTTTCATCGACACTAAATGAGCCTGGCCGAGAGGTTTCAGAGCGCAGCTGAGCTCAAGTCTGCAGAGGACAGAAGAGCTGAAAATCTCCGACACACATGGAGGGAAGGGTGAGTTAGCTGCTGCTTTATCACTGAACTATTGATACAGATCAATGTGATTATTTACACATTCTGAATTTGTGTGTTATGGAGCCATGGATTACACACATTTTGATATTTCTTTGTTGGTGACTGCTATATAATTTTGTTATAATTCCACCTATGAAAATGCAGGAACCAACTGTGTGGTCAAATAGCTATTATTTCACTTGTGACACTGTTATTTTCTTTATTTACACTTTGTCATTTTCTTTGTTTGCACTTTATTTTGGAATGAAATTAATTTGTAATTTTTCCATTGTAATTTTTTGCTTCATGTATGTGAGAATCACAAATTCTAAAATTGTGTATCTGGTGCAGTTAACTAGATTAATGTTACTGAGTTTATTTTTCTCTGTCTCTCTCATCTATCTGAACCATCGCCAGCCCACAGAACAAGAATGAGTAATGAGAGAAAGTACGGGACCAGGCTTTGTGGGGTGTGGAGTTTCAAGGAACAAGATTTTCTATTTTTTTTTGCTTAAATTCTGAATGTTATTTGTGGTTTGAAGAAAAATCTGTATACACAATGCACTGTACATGCCAATAGATTGTAACTCCTGAATAAAAAAGCAACATTACTCTTTGTGTTTTACTACTTTCCAATACCGAGCTTAATTCCCTTTCCAGAGTCAATAAACTACCAAACACAAAAGCTAAACTTGTGAGGCGCTGAGGGTTTTGTGTCCTGCCCGCTGTGTGTTGACGGAGAGACTCTGGCAGGTAAGTTCTTCCTCCTCACAGAACCTCTCCACAAGCGGGGAGCCAAAGCAGTTGCCATGGCAGCACCAGAGGAGCGGAGGAGCTTGTGGCACCCTGACGTATGACATCGGCACCGTCTCCGCTCGCACAAGCCTACTGCAAACCCACCCAAAGGTGCCTGCATCCTCTACTATGCGACACCATTCACTTATGCCTACTGGAGGACACCTACACCCTTCATTACACAAAACCGTTCACCTAAGCCCAAGGCGGTCCCACCGAGAGATGTCGACATCTTCCAATATATAGACAATCATTCACACAAGCCATCTGCAGACCCACTGAAAGACGCCTACGGCCTCCAATATGTAAAGCCTCGTGACATCAGCACAACACATCAGCTGTCTCTCATCCCCCTCTCTCTCTCTTCCTCTGCCCTCTGCACCCACACACACTTGCCTACACAGCCCTGCTGAGTAGGAGTATGCGGTATCTACAGTATGTTATGGAGATAAATCAGCATCTAATTCCAGACATGGAAAAACAACAAACTGAGACCAACACCGAGGTCCAGTAAACAAGTGCAAAAGAACACCTGTGTGTGTGCAGGTGTGTGTGTGTGCATGTCTTTGTACTTCACACAAAAGTATAGAACTAAACACATTCAAAATACACTGCATCCATTTTTATTTTATTCTTTTTGATTTGAGGGTTTTTCAAATAAACCGTAGGCTACACCGTTACACAACATCTCAGAATCTATTTCTGATGCTACAGCGATCAGTTCACTTGCTGCACTCTGAGGCACACGGGGGGCCGGGGCTGACGGAGCTAGTGTGAAAGGTGTGGGTGTGATGCTCTAACTGGCACAGCCCAGACATCAAATTAAATAAAGTCACATGAAGCCTGAATCGTGTGTGTGTGTGTGTGTGTGTGTGTGTGTGTGACAGGGAGAGAAAGGGAGGGAGAGAAAGAGAGAAAGAGAGAAAAAGAGAAGAGGAGAGAGGGTTGTGTAGGAGAATACATGGGTAGTCTACGTCCTTTGCGTCTGCACCCTTTGCGTATGCCTTTGAGAAATGTGAGACTGAGGTGCGCTTGTAGCGGCCACGTGTTTGCCAGCGAGAGTCGACCCCTTCTCCCACGCATGCAGCATTAATAGACACATCAGCAGCAGCGAGGCTGCAGCAGGCAGTGGGTGTCCTCGCTACATCCAGCTCTCACTGCAAAGATCTGTTGAGCCTTCAAAGAGTTCATGATGTGGCGGTGGGGATTTCTAAGCATTTGCACTTGAGCTTATCACGGCTTTATAGACTTTAGCATGTTAATAAAAAGGTTTCTGTTGAAGTGTCAAAAAAGATGTTACTGCTCTCAGAACACCAGTAGTTAAGCAAAAAAAAAAAGAATGATAATACATTAAGGAATTGATTGATACCTTTAATTAATAAGAATCGCAGGCAGAGTAATCATTATATGAGCGGCACAAGGTTACAGAGATTATGCAAGTTAAAAGAGCCTGTTGTTTACAATAAACTACAGGTTACAGTAGAAAACAGGAACATTTCCTCATCTCAGAAAAAAATAGTTCAATCACTCTGTCAAAGTCTGTAACTCAAATGACTGTCCGTGCATTCCTATTTCATTTTATTATTGTATATAAGTGTGTGTGTGTGTGTGTGTGTGTGTGTGTGTGTGTGTGGGTCTGCAGTTGGTGCATGTTTAGGTGTCAGTGACTCATGCACAGCCTCTTTATACATTGCACCTCCATCTCTCTCTGCCCAGTTCTCATTCTCATTCTCTCTCTCTCTCTCTCTTTCTCTCTCTCTGTGTCTGTCTTGCTCTTTCTCAATCTGCCTCCCACTACCCCCAGTATGTTATATAAGTGTTACATAAACGCTTTATCGACACCTTTTGGTGATGAACCTCACAGCCACACCTCTTCAGGAGGCCATTATACAGAGCAGAAATATTTACATGCCACTTTCACCTCCTCATTTTGCAGAGTCTATATGAATCAGTATTCAAAATCACAAGGAATATAAATGATCATTGTCAATATTCAATCTGCGAGCAGGAATGTATACAACAGTAACGGTGCATGCATAGAGGTGACATTGTCACCTGTCATAATGCAGCAAACAACATAAAAATTCATGACCAAGCAAGCTTACATAAACAATGGTTAAAATGTGTCTTTAAAAAGCCATTATTGCACTGCAGTAGGCAAAAGTATCACCATAAATATAAGTGACCGTCCTCATTAAGCATGCTCAGATTGAATAAAATAAATCACTTAAATGCTTCCGCATTCCTGAGAAACACTTAATGTTTTGACTTCCATCTCTTTGCTGGTCCACATGAAGTGTGATTGCATGAGTAAGAATGTCACTGATATGAGTATGACTCCAATATCATCAAGAAAAAAGTCCTGTAAATTCATTGCACTTGGCGATCAGAGTGATTCTGACTCTCACTCCTCATCATGTGCTGAAGGAACCGTGTTTGTTAGCAGTTAGTAAGCAGGCAGTGCATCGGGTTTTGTAAGGACAACCCTCCCTGTTGCTGACCTGTAACCAGGCTATTATTGTGGACAAGCTTGTGCCTGAAAATCTGAGTAGAGAGTAACGATGGCGCGGTAGTCAGGACATGTAATGACATCCCTATCAGAAAGAGCAGACCCGACAAGTCTTATACTGCTCCCTAGAGAGGAAAAATACAAGAAAGGCGGGTAAATAGGAAGAGTACTACCACGCTGATATGGAGACAAAAATATATATATATGTAGGTTCATGTAAACAAAGAGAAGGAGAGAAAGAGAAAGAGACGTGTGTGCTTTTGTGCTTCAGACAAATAGAAAACCAGAACAACACATCATGATTAAACAGGAGACAGCATAACAGATGCACAGATGCACAGCTAACTGCATTTAGCCTTCATCTCACTATTGTGTGATCACTGTGAAATATGACCTCTACAGTGAGAGGATACGGCCTGATTCCAAGGTCTGTACTGCAATCAACATGACAGTGCGGGACAATGAAGACGTTACTATGTGGGAACTACCTGTGTGCGAAGGCCAGTGCGTTCTGCGAAGGCTCCGGACGGCTGTCTGAGTTGGGAGTCGTCACGGTGTCGCAGATTTCATCCGTGCCGTTGATGTTCTCCATGGTGGGCGGAGTCACTGGGGTCAAAGGTGACGAGAGCTCACCTCCTGGAGACTCCTGCACATGAAACACAGTGTTGTTCAGCGGTTACTGGACTTGAAATCAGTCAATCAGTCATCAATTAGTCAGTCATCTAATCAATCAAGATCTTTTTCTTTTTTTTTAGATTATTTTTAAGGCATTTGTGCTTTCATCACACCACAGTGTAGAGTGACAGGAAAGATTGGAGAGAGAGAGAGAGAGCGAGAGAGAGAGGGAGAGAGAGGGAGAGAGGGAGAAGGAGAGGGAGAGGGAGAGGGAGAGAGAGAGAGAGAGAGGAAGGGAATGACATGAGATAAAGGCCATGAGCCAGATTTTAATCAAATACATTGCAGGTACATCACATGCAAATGAAGCCAAGGCATCAGGACGCCCCAACCAACCAGTGAAATTAATTTTGTACCACTGATTACTCAACAGTGCATGATGGTGTTTTTGTCATTAGATTAGGAAAACGACAGGAAAATTACAAAAAGCAAAACAAAGAAATAATTTGTGACATTTTCATATAAATACATTTCTGTTTTGATACTTTCTGTTGCTGTTACATTGCTGCATTTTCTGTTCTAAACAGCCGGTATCAAGTAAGTCTTTCAAGGGAAAATTCCTCTGCCGCACAGGAAGTGATGGGTTTTATGTTACTGGAAGCAGCAGCAGCAGTTTGGAATAAACAGAAGAAGAACTGACTAGTTGGCACAAGTAGCGATATCTAACATGGCTGAACAGACAAAGAAAAGGCCGGAAACTACAGAAACTCAAACTTCATCAAGAGAAAATCCATGGAAAAAGACGTCACAGTAACAGCCACACTATTGACAACTAATCTCAGGAATGACCGCTTATCACCAAAGATGTCAACAAAGTAAAAAAACAAGAATCTTGCGGATTACCACTTTAAGTAAAGTTGCTGAGCAGTTGGACATATGAAATCCTTTCTTATGAAATTCAAGAAGTTGAATCATACAAGAAAAGCAAGAAAAATGAAGACAAAGAGGGACAGTCGTTGAGAGAGCATGAGGTAGAGAGACGGGGGCGGAGGGGGCGGAGGGGGGCGGGTGGTAACTTTCTCTCGCACTGATAATCTCTTGGTGCGGGTGCTAAAAAAAGGGCGTCTTAGTGAGCAGTTCTGCATGCCTATAGGCCATTAAATAGCTTACTATAGCACTGGGAAATTACAGAATTACAGATTAACGCTTATCTTTATATCCCATACAACCATAGAAATTATACGAGAGACAAATCATTTAGCTGCTGCGCGTACATAAAACAGAGCTATTAAGACTTAGGGCTTGGGCACAATACAGTACCACAATGACACTGCCTGTACATCCCTAATGGACAGGAGGGAAGTGAGAGATAAGACGGAGATTATGGCTGGCGTTACATTCTGCTCTCCACAGTCATTAATATACCATTTAATATCTGTTCACCATGCGGTTCCCTTGGGGTCTGGTCTATTGGGACCAGCATATAGCATTTAGCCGCGTGGGCTGTTTTCTCATCTTGTTTTAGTGGAATAATTCCCCTTTAATGTGTTCCAGTCGATTCTGAGGAGAGAAAGGACGCGATCTAGAGGTGAGAAAGGAAGCCAGTGGGTGTGGAGGGGTGAAATCCGAACTTCCTACAGTGAAACAGAGCAGAGCAGAGAAGCGCCACTAGAGCACTGTGGGACTGTAGCAGGAGGGCCGCAGTGTTTCCAGTTACAGTATAATGTGGCAATCCCTCGAGTCTCGCCACTAGAGCGGTGATAGTCAGCGCACATGCAGCTTTCAACCCTTGGTGAGTGCGAGGCTGTCCACTTGGCTCCATAAAAAAAAAACCCAACCCCCCAATGGGAAGCGCCAAGGCAAGGTACTGTAGCAT